>NW_027315801.1:3164040-3166540 GCF_026437365.1 Eucyclogobius newberryi
GACCCCCGACATGTCACTGAGACGAGAGACACACACGGACCCCCAACATGTCACCGAGACGAGAGACACACACGGATCCCCGACATGTCACCGAGACACGAGAGATACACACGGACCCCCGACATGTCACCAAGACACGGGACACACACGGACCCCCCACATGTCACAGAGACACACACAGACCCCCGACATGTCACCGAGACACAAGAGACACACACGGACCCCCGACATGTCACCGAGACACGAGAGACACCCACGGACCCCAGACATATCACTGAGACGAGAGACACACACGGATCCCCGACATGTCACTGAGACACGGGACACACACGGACCCGCGACATGTCACAGAGACACACACGGACCCCCGACATGTCACCGAGACACGAGAGACACACACGGACCCCCGACATGTCACCGAGACACGAGAGACACACACGGACCCCCGACATGTCACCGAGACACGAGAGACACACACGGACCCCCGACATGTCACCGAGACACGAGAGACACACACGGACCCCCGACATGTCACCGAGACACGAGAGACACACACGGACCCCCGACATGTCACCGAGACGAGAGACACACACGGACCCCCGACATGTCACCGAGACGAGAGACACACACGGACCCCCGACATGTCACCGAGACACGAGAGACACACACGGACCCCCGACCTGTCACCGAGACACGAGAGACACACACGGACCCCCGACATGTCACCGAGACACGAGAGACACACACGGACCCCCGACATGTCACCGAGACACGAGAGACACACACGGACCCCCGACCTGTCACCGAGACACGAGAGACACACACGGACCCCCGACATGTCACCGAGACGAGAGACACACACGGACCCCCGACATGTCACCGAGACACGAGAGACACACACGGACCCCCGACCTGTCACCGAGACACGAGAGACACACACGGACCCCCGACATGTCACCGAGACGAGAGACACACACGGACCCCCGACATGTCACCGAGACGAGAGACACACACGGACCCCCGACATGTCACCGAGACACGAGAGACACACACGGACCCCCGACATGTCACCGAGACGAGAGACACACACGGACCCCCGACATGTCACCGAGACGAGAGACACACACGGACCCCCGACATGTCACCGAGACACGAGAGACACACACGGACCCCCGACATGTCACCGAGACACGAGAGACACACACGGACCCCCGACATGTCACCGAGACACGAGAGACACACACGGACCCCCGACATGTCACCGAGACGAGAGACACACACGGACCCCCGACATGTCACCGAGACGAGAGACACACACGGACCCCCGACATGTCACCGAGACACGAGAGACACACACGGACCCCCGACCTGTCACCGAGACACGAGAGACACACACGGACCCCCGACATGTCACCGAGACACGAGAGACACACACGGACCCCCGACATGTCACCGAGACGAGAGACACACACGGACCCCCGACATGTCACCGAGACGAGAGACACACACGGACCCCCGACATGTCACCGAGACACGAGAGACACACACGGACCCCCGACATGTCACCGAGACGAGAGACACACACGGACCCCCGACATGTCACCGAGACACGAGAGACACACACGGACCCCCGACATGTCACCGAGACGAGAGACACACACGGACCCCCGACATGTCACCGAGACGAGAGACACACACGGACCCCCGACATGTCACTGAGACGAGAGACACACACGGACCCCCGACATGTCACCAAGACACGGGACACACACGGACCCCCGACATGTCACCGAGACACAAGAGACACACACGGACCCCCGACATGTCACCGAGACACGAGAGACACACACGGACCCCCGACATGTCACTGAGACGAGAGACACACACGGACCCCCAACATGTCACCGAGACGAGAGACACACACGGATCCCCGACATGTCACCGAGACACGAGAGATACACACGGACCCCCGACATGTCACCAAGACACGGGACACACACGGACCCCCCACATGTCACAGAGACACACACGGACCCCCGACATGTCACCGAGACACAAGAGACACACACGGACCCCCGACATGTCACCGAGACACGAGAGACACCCACGGACCCCCGACATATCACTGAGACGAGAGACACACACGGATCCCCGACATGTCACTGAGACACGGGACACACACGGACCCGCGACATGTCACAGAGACACACACGGACCCCCGACATGTCACCGAGACAAGAGACACCCACGGACCCCCGACATGTCACCAAGACACGGGACACACACGGACCCCCCACATGTCACAGAGACACACACGGACCCCCGACATGTCACCGAGACGAGAGACACACACGGACCCCCGACATATCACCGAGACGAGAGACACGCACGGACCCCCGACATGTCACCGAGACGAGAGACACACACGGACCCCCGACATGTCACTGAGACACGAGAGACACACACGGACCCCCGACATGTCACCGAGACACGAGAGACA
>NW_027315801.1:3221540-3329040 GCF_026437365.1 Eucyclogobius newberryi
TCAAATGTGTCTCTGTGATAAAATAAATAAAATAAATAAAATAAATAAAATAAATAAAATAAATAAAATAAATAAAATAAATAAAATAAATAAAATAAATAAAATAAAATAAATAAAATAAATAAAATAAATAAAATAAATAAATTAAATAGATAAATAAAATAAATAAAATCCTCTCTGTGTCGATTTGAATAAACACAGATCTTTGCTGCGCATTCACACATTTGTTTAACGTCTTTGAAATCATTTGCCGTCCGTCTCTTTCTCATTTGAGAGTGTAGTTTGGTGGAGGGGACACGGAGGGCGCGACGGGCACAAGAGTTCATCGTGGGACAGGGCGACGCTGTGAGATGTTTGTTCTGAGATGCTGATCTGAGGCCGGGGTCCAAATGGGTGGGCTGCTCGAGCTGCACAGGCTCGAGTTTACTGCGCCACCAGCCACCAGCATGTGGCTTTTATAGTGAGACAAATATATAAGAGGTTTAACAGATCGGGTTTGATTAAAATCTGCTCTTGGTTAATTGTATTCAACAGTAAAAACTACCACCAGTGCGTATACGTCATGCTGAGGCGGTGCCATGGACTACAACAGGAGAAAAACACACAAAAACATCACATTTGCAAAGAATGAACCGGGATAATTGAACTTTGTGGAAGTATTTATATGTTGCAGAATACACAGGGAGACACTGTCACTTTAACCATAATTTAATCACTCACTGCACTGTTCACTTTCTACATATGTAAATGCAACTGTACATTTGTGTACATATCAAATCATCAAATCATCAAATCAAATCAATTTATTTTTGTAAGGCCCAAAATCACAACAACAGTCGCCTCTGAGGGCCACAGGGAGAAATGAATCAACAATGTCTGTGGTGGCGATGGAGTCAGACAATGTCTGTGGTGGCGAGGGACGATGTCCCAGGGTCCTCTGTCCTTAGACTCTCCTTCTCGGCCAGGAAAAACTACAAAAAAAACCTCTTTGGGAAAAAAGCGTAGAAACCTGGAGGAGTTCCAGTGAAGGAGAGATCCGACTCTCACAGACGGACAGACGGACACAAGGAGACTGGAGCTGGACCCACTCTTCAGGCAGAGTGGGTCCAATAGTGAGCCTATTTTTATTTTTTATCCTATAGCAGATTGTAACTGTTTTTCTTTTTGCCTTTATAGGTTGTTTTATCATTGTTCATTGTTTTATGTTGCAGTGAGTCACCAAAGCAAGTTCCTATGTTTGTGAGTCCTGTTCATTGACAACGGCAATAAACCTTTTCTGATTGTGATAAAGGGGGTAATATTGGAAAAAATGCATATCTCAGTATTTCTTTTGGAGTGTCCCGATGACAATATTCAGACCATATTATGTCAATCCAACTTGTGCTAAAACGTAATAGAAAAGTAGTTTCAGGTTTAATTATGCTGAAAATGTGTAAAATTTCTGTCAAATTAATCAAAAAATATCACCTTTATTTGAAAGAACAAACCTCTTTTTCTTCAAAACAACAATCACAATATGATCTAAATGTCGATATTTATTGCCCGCCCCAAACAGGAAATTAATTTGTAAAAAAAACAACTCTGTAGGCGGGGTGATGCTGGTGCTTAGTAGTAGTTGTATTGAACTATTGCAGTTGTTGTATTGAATAGCTCTTTTAGAGTTTTCTTGGCCATGTTTATGATGACGATTATGATGATTTATTTTTTATATTGATTTTATATTCCATTACTGGTTGGATGTGTGCCGTTTGCTCTCTCTCTGGTCGTGGTTCTCTTCCTCTCAGTTTGTTTTTTATGTGTTCTACAAAACTAACAGTAAAAAAACATTTAAAAAAAGAATAATGAATGGCTCAGGCTAACTTACACTTTTATCACTATTATCCCTGCAAATGTGTTCTTTACATTCCTTCAAAGTGCTGCCGGGGCAACCAAACGCCGGGCGATGTGGGACTTTGACCGAGCCTCTTCTAGCTTCGAGGTGACACTCCGAGTCATTCGGTTTGACACAACCGTCTCCAGCTCAATATTTGTGTTTCCGAGTCCCAGCCCCGAAACAATCTTGTGATTTCCCGTTGACTTGTGATGACAGACATGTGAGATTCTAAAGTAACGTACCAAGAACAAGGTCTTTGTCAACTCAACAAGAACCTTTGAGAAGTCTGGATGAATTAAATCAACATTAAACAGTTCAATAGAAGTTGTACTAAACTAAAAAAACACTCCTATTCATGGATATCCTGTTTATAGATGATATATTGAGGACTCTTTTGCCCATTAGAAAAGACATTATTTCGTTTTTTTTTTGCCCTTTCCTATTGCACAAACCCTTTTTTTATGTCATCCTGAGCTTTACAGCCTCAAAATAGTCATAGTCATTGCAAAAGTCATGGCAAAACATCTTAACTTACCCTTTTTCTTTGTTTTTCCTTCAGTTCCGAGCACCAACTCCTTTTCCACCTCCCAAAAAAAAGAAGTACGTGCCTGTTTTGGTGGCCCTCCTCACTGCTCACCACACCTCCTGCATTTAGTCTCTCCATCCCAAACTTTCTGAGGTCTACGCCCACTTCCTCTGCCCAGAACAGAGCTCCCTTTTGCTCTCAATCAAAACAACATCGTGGCCCGCTGCAAATGACCCACCCATGGCCACCACTGGGACACATGAAAAGCACAGACGTGTCCACTGGAGAGAGGGAGAGACTCGTTTGCAGTGAGTCGTGCGTTTGTGGCGCGCTCTGAGATGTGAGAGATATGAACACAAAAACACACTGTGGTCGTGCAATATGTGGCACAGGCGTCTGCAGCGGGACTGAACGAGTTAAAGGGGGAAATGGCACAGCTGGAAACAACATGTAGGTGTAACGTTGCAGAGCAGTAGATTAAGGGAAACAAGCTCTTAAAGGCATAGATGGATGTTGTGCAAACTTCTACGGATCTTAAATGACATGTTTGGAGGAGAGGACCGGAGCAGAAAGGAGAAGTATAATCATATACAGATGATGTAAATAAGACCCCTGTAAGACCCCTGTTGCTGGGATTGTTCCACAGCAGGAGTACAAAGTAGTGGTCAAGGGATTTATTCAAGTAAGAGTAACTGCCTGTTTTCAAGCTAAATAATATCTGTAAATGTTAAAACTACATACATCTTGTACCTTTACTCATAGTGGGGAAAGGAAAAAGTTTACTCCAGTAAGAGTACTTTTACTTCAATAAATATATTACTCAAGTAGTGAAGTAAGTCTATAGTGTCAGAAAGTTACTCCAAGAACTACAGTTTCTTGAAAAAAGTACTCTAGTAAATAAATGTGACAGAAACAACTTCAACACTTCAATACTAACTTGTATTATATTGCATTATATTATATTATGATGCAAACCTTATCCAAACAAACTGTTTTATGTCAATAAATGAATATGGATGATTAAATATCCCAGTAAACAGCGCCACCTCGTGGTCACTAAGTTCCACAATTATTTCTCGTTAAAGCAAAATAACATAATGAGGTTAAATAGTGCAGGTTAAATATAATAAAACTGCAGGTGTGATCAAAATGCTTTTGTAAAACATCAATAATCATCTAAAACAAATGTAATATCGGACCTTCTGTGGGTGGAAGTTTCCATGTGTTAGTTTGGAGTCTGTTTAACTCATGTTATTGCACACTAACTCACAATAACGTCTTTCAAATACAACATTTGCTTTATATATCTGTTCCTAAACATTACTTTCTACATAACAATGTTTTTTTTCCATCTAAAACCTCACGTCATGCAGAAATGCCGCCCCTTCTCCACCGCAGTGGTACAGCCCGTTGCCATGGAGACCGCAGAAGCCTCCACCGGGCCTGCCCGTTAGCATTCCCATTGCCCGCGTGTAAAATGGTGAGTGCGTCCTCAACACACACGTCGCGGTTTCACCCTCTGACACACGACGCAAAGCCACATTTCCAGCTCCAGTTCCAGCTCCGTAAAGGCGCGTGGACGTTTATGAAATGCTTTTAAATCCGGAGTGGAAAAGACTCAGGCGGATGTGAGCGCCAGCTGCTAGCGTTAGCCTCTGAGTTAGACTCTGCTTTACCGAGTTCAGAACTAACTTTGGTTTTCACAGCTTTGCGTCACAAAACTGGCATCCATTCTGCTTTATTCATATGTATAAGAGTTATGTTTTGTCCCGTCTGCTCGGGACTGTCCCGGGGACTGTCCTGTGTGTCAGTGTGTTAGGCTCCATGCTTGAGGAATGCAAAGCTGTTGTCCCACTCCAAGAAGCTCTGTCGCTCCTCCTCTGCAGACATTTTGGGGGGACATCTTGGGGGGACATTTTGGGGGGGACATCTTGGGGGGACATTTTGGGGGGGACATCTTGGGGGGACATTTTGGGGGGGACATCTTGGGGGGACATTTTGGGGGGGACATCTTGGGGGGACATTTTGGGGGGGACAGCTGGGAAATGTTTTGATCCGGTGTCAAAGTCGTGCCAGATGCCATTTGAAACCGTTATTAAGCCGTTATTAAGCACGAGCAGTGGTTTAGACCCTGGTAATAACAGATACTGCTCGTGTATGTGTGACAGGAGGTGGATTACACACATTTAGACTTTCATACAATAGTTCATGTGGATTATCAGTGGAAACGAGCTGTACAAGTGTCATAAGGATTCAAAGCAGCTTTAAATGTGCTGTAACGATTCATTGGAATTGACTAGTCGACTATTAAGAGGTTTTCTATAAGTGTTTTTTACTAAGTTATCTGTTTTCTATTATTTATTTCTGTGCCTAATCTGTGTTGCAACACTGGAATTTCCCCATTGTGGCACAGATAAAGGTTATCTTATCTTAAAATAATCTTAATTGTATTTTGATTATCTTAATTGTATGTTGGACAATACAGACTTTCAGTTGCCGTATTTCAATCTGTTTGGTTAAAAATGTATTTTGTTTGTAATGTAATGACATAATAGACAAAATAATCACTGTTGAGTACTAAAATGATCATTAGTTTCAGCCCTATGCTATAGTGGTGTTACAGTACAGCGCCATCAAGGTAATTAAACATACATACATTTAAAAAAAACATACAATACTACATAATATATATTTTTTACTACTTTTTTAGTATTTTTTTCACACATTAATTTTAATCACGCGGCCCATTCTGTATTTTGTATGACTGTAACGGTGAAATAGACAAAATAAACAAGCCTCAATAGAATATTATCAAGACTATTATGTCAAACTTTAATCCACAATTGAAGTTATATAAACCACAGACAATACAGAATAGGACTTTTCATGCCAGTTTATCCGCTTATCATCGTGTAATGTATACGCTTTTATATGCAGCAGGTCTGAACGTGACCACTGTATTTCTTGTTTTCTTCTTCTCGCAGCGGAGAGCGGAAGAAAGAACCGGTTGCTATGGACAGCGTTGGACCACACTGAGGATTTAGAGCCTGTTCTGCCACTGCTGCGCCGGAGGAGACGCCATGTGGCCTCTGCGGTCTGAAGTGGACCTGATGCATTCGCTCCATCGATGAAGCTCGCGTGACACATGGATCCTCAAGAGGTGCGTTGTTCTTTATCAGATTATGTGATTAACGTCACAGGGTGAAACACTTCATTACGCTTATGTATGGTAAGTCAGAAAGTGTAAGGATCATTATTTTGTGTTTTATGGACGTGGATGTAGTTCCCCGTCTTTTTTTCTTCTTAGTTTTCCATACAAAAGTGGGTAGAACAAATGAAAAAAGACTGCAGCGAGGGCAATTAAACAAAAATGACGAAGCAGCCCAGAAATGTGGGTCAACATACTTTGACCCTTTGCAGTGCCGGTCCAATTAAAATGAATTTGTGTGTGGCACAGTTTGGTGTTGCACTGCTGTTGACAAGTATTATGAGATCGGGTTCAAATAACTTCAAGAAAGACATTTATTGCCAACATATTATTTAAAGTGCATATGACAAGTTGGGATTTCTTTCTAATTACGACTTAGTTTAGCGGTGTAGAACCTGTGGTAAATAGTTATCATACTTTTGCTTCACTTTAAAATCACAGGAAGTTGAGTTGAGTTCTAAAGCTGAATCCCTCTGTGATGTCATCAGTATGCGACGTGTCAAACTGGGGACAGCGAGGCAACATGTTGAGTAAAAACTGTGATACAATCAAGCTGAAATGTGTAGTCTCACCTGTCATGTGACCTTTGAGTCCAAGTTTAAACAAAAACACACATTAAAGTCGCGTTCACGCTTCACAAAAACCACCTCAGACTTCTGACTGAACCGGGACTAAACCTGGAACTGAACCACACCAGAACTAAATGTGCAGTTCTCTCCCAAGACTAGAACGGGACCAAACCGTGTCCACACCAGGACTAAACTGGGCTCAAACCAGGACCAAACTGGGCTCAAACCAGGACCAAACTGGGCTCGAACCTGGACTAACCTGGGCTCAAACCAGGACTAACCTGGGCTCAAACCAGGACTAAACTGGGCTCAAACCAGGACTAAACTGTGCTCAAACCAGGACTAAATTAGGCTCAAACCAGGACTAAACTGGGCTCAAACCCGGACTAACCTGGGCTCAAACCTGGACTAAACTGGGCTCAAACCAGGACTAAACTGGGCTCAAACCAGGACTAAACTGTGCTCAAACCAGGACTAAATTAGGCTCAAACCAGGACTAAACTGGGCTCAAACCCGGACTAACCTGGGCTCAAACCTGGACTAAACTGGGCTCAAACCAGGACTAAACTGGGCTCGAACCTGGACTAAATTAGGCTCAAACCAGGACTAACCTGGGCTCAAACCAGGACTAAATTAGGCTCAAACCAGGACTAACCTGGGCTCAAACCAGGACTAAATTAGGCTCAAACCAGGACTAAACTGGGCTCAAACCAGGACTAAATTAGGCTCAAACCTGGACTAACCTGGGCTCAAACCTGGACTAAACTGGGCTCAAACCAGGACTAACCTGGGCTCAAACCAGGACTAACCTGGGCTCAAACCTGGACTAACCTGGGCTCAAACCTGGACTAACCTGGGCTCAAACCTGGACTAAACTGGGCTCAAACCAGGACTAACCTGGGCTCAAACCTGGACTAACCTGGGCTCAAACCTGGACTAACCTGGGCTCAAACCTGGACTAACCTGGGCTCAAACCAGGACTAACCTGGGCTCAAACCTGGACTAAACTGGGCTCAAACCAGGACTAACCTGGGCTCAAACCTGGACTAACCTGGGCTCAAACCTGGACTAACCTGGGCTCAAACCTGGACTAACCTGGGCTCAAACCAGGACTAACCTGGGCTCAAACCTGGACTAAACTGGGCTCAAACCTGGACTAACCTGGGCTCAAACCTGGACTAACCTGGGCTCAAACCTGGACTAACCTGGGCTCAAACCTGGACTAACCTGGGCTCAAACCAGAACCAGACCAGTGTGAGTTTGCCGTAGTCTACTGGCGTTTTTACCACAATATAAAACATTATATTAAAACCGCTCAAAGTCTTGTAATGTGAAGCTAATGAATATTGTTACAGTATCATTTCTGTACATTTTCAGTTAGTTTGTTTGCATCTCAGCCTCACATTTGCAGCATGATTGAAACCTTCTGTTTTAGCCCCAGTGAATAATGCGGTCTACATCAAAAGTCGTGTGTCCCGATCAGTCTGGTCCCTCCCGGCCTGATGTGTAAGCACCTCGAGCAGAGACCTGATCCGGCCCTCGTGAACAACAGTCTCCCACGGCGGCCCCTCTCTCTCTGGACTCTCCGGTTACAGGAGCATTGTGCAGTTTGGTGACAGGTGTTTAGTGCTGGCATGTTCCCGCTGTTGTCCCCGGCCTCCTGCATGTGTCGGTCACACGGATCACACACAGGCCACGGGGAACGACGGGCGGGACGTCGAGCGGCTTTATCGTCCCGGGGTTTGGCCACGATCATTTAAAACATACTTATTCTGCGTGTGGAGGACGACATGTTCCTCCAGGGCTTTCATTTACTCAGCCTGAAAACAACTACCGTATATTCAGGACTATAAGTCGCAGTCGGAGGATGAAATGCGGTTGCAAGTGTGAAAATAATAAGTAATATCACATATAAGTCGTAGTATAAGTATATAAGTATAAATGTAAGTATAAGTCGCACCCCGGCCAAAACTATGGAAAGAAGTGCGACTTATAGTCCGGAAAATACGGTATAGGCTAAAATTAGAAGCATTTTTCAACTGTTTTTAAACTTTTGAACATTTACACACTAATAATTGATAATATCATGAATGTATTTTAAAGATATATCGGGTATGTCATCGTGCACAACTAAATACATTTCAAAAAAATCTGCAAAAGAGATGAATAAAAACTAAAACAAAATGCAAAATTATGTTGTTATCCTCTAAATATAAATGTATCTTTCTGCACATTCGCAGGTATTTTTATCTGATACTTAAACCTAATCAATTACATTTAAAGACATAGTGAAATAAATGTCTTCAGATTATTGTTATTGTCCACCCTTATTTACTGACCCTTTAATGGAAAAACTGGAACTGTAAACACTCACTGTGTGTATCCTGTGCTGCACCAGAAGTTTATGGTGTAAATAGTATCTAACTTGGGCGTTGGACTCACAGTTGTACTCATTGGCCTCTCTGCCCCCCCAGGTCCCGGTGGAGGGGGTCTCTCCTCTGGGGCTCAGTCCCGGGCACGTGCGGGACGACCTGACGCAGCAGCTCCAGGACTCAGAGGCCAAACTCCAGTCGGCCAACGACGAGCTGCAGAGCCTCCGGACGCAGCAGGCCAGCGAGATGGAGGAGGTGAATAATTCAGACTCTCATCGTCATCGCTTTGTGTGGCAGAAGATCGACTTTAACACGACTGTCGTGTTACGTGTTCAGGCTTTACATGATTAGGCTTTACATGTTTAGGCTTTACATGTTTAGGCTTTACATGTTGAGGCTTTACATGTTTAGGCGTTTACATGTTTAGGCGTTTACATGTTTAGGCGTTTACATGTTTAGGCTTTACATGTTTAGGCTTTACATGTTTAGGCTTTACATGTTTAGGCTTTACTTGTTTAGACTTTACGTGTTTAGGCTTTACGTGTTTAGGCTTTACGTGTTTAGGCTTTACATGTTTAGGCTTTACATGTTTAGGCTTTACATGTTTAGACTTTACATGTTTAGGCTTTACATGTTTAGGCTTTACATGTTTAGGCTTTACATGTTTAGACTTTACGTGTTTAGGCTTTACGTGTTTAGACTTTACGTGTTTAGACTTTACATGTTTAGGCTTTACATGTTTAGACTTTAGATGTTTAGGCTTTACGTGTTTGGGCTTTACGTGTTTAGACTTTACGTGTTTAGACTTTACATGTTTAGGCTTTACATGTTTAGACTTTAGATGTTTAGGCTTTACGTGTTTAGGCTTTACATGTTTAGGCTTTACATGTTTAGACTTTACATGTTTAGGCTTTACATGTTTAGGCTTTACGTGTTTAGACTTTACATGTTTAGGCTTTACATGTTTAGACTTTACATGTTTAGACTTTACATGTTTAGGCTTTACATGTTTAGGCTTTACATGATTAGGCTTTACATGATTAGGCTTTACATGTTTAGACTTTACATGTTTAGGCTTTACATGTTTAGGCTTTACATGTTTAGACTTTAAATGTTTAGGCTTTACATGTTTAGGCTTTAAATGTTTAGACTTTACATGTTTAGACTTTACATGTTTAGGCTTTACATGTTTAGGCTTTACATGTTTAGACTTTAAATGTTTAGGCTTTACATGTTTAGACTTTAAATGTTTAGGCTTTACATGTTTAGGCTTTAAATGTTTAGGCTTTACATGTTTAGACTTTACATGTTTAGGCTTTAAATGTTTAGGCTTTACATGTTTAGACTTTACATGTTTAGGCTTTACATGTTTAGGCTTTACATGTTTAGACTTTAAATGTTTAGGCTTTACATGTTTAGGCTTTACATGTTTAGACTTTACATGTTTAGACTTTACGTGTTTAGGCTTTACATGTTTAGACTTTACGTGTTTAGGCTTTACGTGTTTAGGCTTTACATGTTTAGGCTTTACATGTTTAGACTTTACATGTTTAGGCTTTACGTGTTTAGGCTTTACGTGTTTAGACTTTACGTGTTTAGACTTTACGTGTTTAGGCTTTACGTGTTTAGGCTTTACGTGTTTAGGCTTTACATGTTTAGGCTTTACATGTTTAGCGTGTTCTGGCATTGCTCGTCTTTTTCAACAGTTACTTGCTGTTTTCAAAGTGATACTGTATTTGATTCAATGTCTGGACAGGGACGATATCTGATATATGAAATGTCTACAATTTAGTATAACAAGTCATTCATAAAAAACAGCTCTAGGGCCATAGGGGCACTGAATGTGTAGTAGCCAAATATTAGCCAAAATAAAAGCATTTGGCGAGTGTTACCGTGCCTACGCTACAGGTTGAACTATCCATTGAACTAAAATGCAGTTAAGTTATATATTTCAAATTGTACTAAAAATTATACATGTTTTATCCCAGAATGGTACATTTTCAGGGATATAGTTTCACTTCCTGTTTGCAATTGATGACATCACAGTAGGAAACAGTTGGCCAAATCTCATCTAATGTCACTAGTTTTGTCAGTTGTAAAATAAAACTATGAGAGCGCCTTTATTTTTTTAAATTAATGTTTAGAGGGTCAAAAAAGTTTCTGTGTAAATTCTGCATGAACGAGTGTCTCCATTGTGATGTCACTTCCTGTTATTTTCTACAGATTTTTCAACTTTTCTCAGCAAATAGCAACTCAATTGGTGTAAAACTATAATTTATATGTACAACAGGTACGAATACACCAAATGAAGTCAAAATTAGAAAATTGTAAAAACCTGTCATAGGCACTTTAATGTGAGACCCTGCTAATGCTTATTTTGATCACGGAATGACTACTTGCTGTACTTTTATGAATGTAATTATGGATTTCGGGGGTAAAATGCTGTTGATTTTCATACACCCACTAAATCCAGGGTAATAGACTTGCATGTTGTAATTTACTGTGGGCGCGATGGTTTTTGTGCATCTGTATTTTAGGTGGAGAGCTACGTGGCCCATATCCGCGGGCTGCTGGAGGAGCGGGAGAACCTGACCGCGGACTACGAGCGGGACAATGAGCAGCTACGTCTGGAGCTGCACCACATTCGACAGCAGCAGGGTAAATAATACTCTGAGCAAGGCCGTCCCCGTGCAGCATACTTCACATACCCAACACTCCGTATGAAGTATGGAGACATGACATTGAGACATGTTTCCGTCCAAGTTATCATTATTTTGAATATTTATAGAAAACATTGCCTCAGAAAGTGGTTCAAATGTGTTTTGACAACAAAACAATATTACATTTGATTTATGTAATATTTGTAAAAAAATAATATTTCAATATAAAAATACTATTTCAATAACAATAACCAGATCATAGTTTTGCAATCCATCACCGATGTCCTAAAACGGACCTGTAAACATGTATTGAAGAATTGCTTAAAAGTGCAGGAATATCATTTCAAACCATTATTTGAAAGATAAAACTTTTCAATTTTAATCAGCTATTTCTGCTGACATATATAACGACAAGATATACCGTATTTCTCGGACTATAAGTCGCACCAGCCAAAAATGCATAATAGAGAAGAAAAAACATAAGTCACACTGGAGTATGAAATGCAGTTGCATGTGTGAAAATAACAAATAATATCACATATAAGTCGCTCCCAATTATAAGTATACAAGTATAAATATAAGTATAAGTCGCACCCGAAAACTAAAAAAAGTGTGACTTATAGTCCGGAAAATACGGTACATTTACATTTTGTTTTTTTCCGACACAAACAAATAAAAGCCTCATGTGACCTGTTTGTGAGCATAAACCTCTGAATGAAAACCAGGAATATGTAAAGTGCTGATTGTTCTAGCGTTTTGCCCTCCAGAGGTGGAGAGTAAGGAGTTGGCGGAGATGCTGGCCCAAAAGGACCTGGGGGAGATCGGGCTGAGCACTCCCAGTGAGCTGGTGGCGTATCTGCTGGTGGAGAGGGCCACGCTGCTGGAGAGACTGGAGGAGACGGAGCGGCGGCTGGAGGGCGACGGCTACAGGGAAATGCATCTACAGGTGCTGAACGCTCACATTCAAACCGGCCTCTCGCTGTTTTCACTGCTTGTTTAATAGTGTGATAAAATGTAAATATATGATTATATTTCTGTGATGTATTTTATCTGCATAATAGTGATATGACAATATTTGTAAGGAAAAATACTAACTGTTGTAAAAGACAAGTGCCTTGATGTGAAGCTGACCAATGAGAATGTGACCCGCCTATTCCATAATATCTAATAAAACCAACCTGCATGAGAAAAAACGTTGTGAGACCAAGGAGGGTCGCCAGGCTATTTACGCCAGCCAGCCCGGCGGTTTCTCCCATGCATGCCACACAAAAGTCTGACGGTTCTGTATCGTTTCATATTCTAAGTTGAATTGTGTTCTCTGTGTGTTCAGGAATAGCATTGGTTTATGTCTAATTCCATGACATTTTAGTTATTGGCTTCTCTTGAATTGAAATGCGTGTTAAAACAATAAAAAGGAAGCCTCACAAATTTAGATTCTAAACAATTCCATCTTAAATTGAAAATATCCACAAATTACTCAATATTGTATCACAAAGTCGAGGTCAGGTTTGGGTTTTTGACTAATTACTTCCCACAGCGAGGAATAGACACATGTATTTTTGACACGCTGAACGTCAAATGCAGAAAGACAAATTCATAATATTCCAATAACATCCTGGTATTTAAACGTAGCACGTCTTTGGTGGTTTGATCCCAGGAGATGGAGCACTTGAGGCAGTCCGTGGGCGAAGGGCTGTGGACGCAGAAGGAGGAAATGCAGAAGACAATGGAGAACATGGCCAAGGTGAGCTCGTTCACACATCGCCATGGAGACGTGGGCACAACACTGTATTGTATTACACAGGTGGGCCTCTGTTTCTGTTTATTTGAGGTCGTTAATGCAGCGACTCGAGAAGATTTTCACCAATGTAATTTGTTGGTGACGTCTAAAGAAACATACAGTATTCTTTATTTAAAGGTGCACTATGGAACTGTTCCGGGGCCATCGGCTTGTCGCCATAGAGATGTTATTCCTTTGCCTTTAAAGTTCCATGGTAGGGAAAAACAAGAGATTTAACAATTATTACAATTATTGAGACAAAACGGTTCCCGTGGTCTGACATGTTACTGTTCCTGTAAGTTTGTGATTGGCTTTAAGAAATGTAACGTTCTGAAAGACAAAATAACATTAAATTTGACAAAAACAACCAGATAAAAAGTTTGTTACATTTAGTTTTATTTTTGGACAATAGATTGATGTAAAAATACTTCATTTTGCTTCTAAAATTGTCAAAATGATGCTATTTCATTGCCATACAGGTGATGCTGCTTGTGCACATTACAGGTCAGATCTGTGAGCATTTCCTCGCCCACAGTCAGAATGATTGGGTGTTTTAAACGTTTCGCTTTGTTGCAATATAAGCGACTGTAATTAGGGGGAAAAAAGCAAGGCCATAGTGTGACGAAGCAGAAATAGTGGCAGGAATGTGGCAGACTGAAAGGTTCCATAGTGCACCTTTAAAAGACATCCTGGATCAACTAAATCTTCTATATACGAATATTTGAAAAAAACAAAAGATATTTCAAAGTTCCGCTCTTTGATCCTGTCAACACATGAAGCAAAAGCAGAACTAAACGGTTCAAGTGCTGTACTTGATTTTTACGTTCTTATAAAAAGGGAAAAACTAGTTTGCAGCAGGGTAAATGTTTTATTATTCCCCGTCATGAGTTTATATTGTTATATTTCCCCCTCAACTCTCAGAGGCGCTTTGCCATCGCGGTAAAGCTAACAACAGCTAGCATGCTAACGGCACACTTCCTGCTTCACGGAGATGAAAGCGCTCTATAATCAGCGGTCTCATTTTGACCCCAAGAGCTGCTTTTACAACTTAGTTTGACTAGAGAAGAACAAATAACGCTTACAAATGAAATACAGCCTCTTAAACTAAACTGGAAACGACGTATCCACATTTGACACTTTCTCCAAACTGCGGCGCGAGGTCAGGACAGGTCTCGGTCCGCCGTGACTCGCGGGACGATCGGCGCGACATTACGAACATACACATCACCCTGGCATTTTGTGTTTCCATCCTGTTGTCCGTTTCTGCACACGGTGATCTTTTGATTTTAGCAGTGTCCGGCCCAGAGCCCGTGGAAGAAGCTGTTCGGTCTGCGCAGATCCGGTCAGAGCAAATACCATCTCACTCCTGTACGTTCAAATCGACCGTCTCTATTCCCAACTCCACTAACACCAATCACGGGGACCACCTAATCCCGTCACCTGTGCAATGCATGACCACCGCACGCTCACGCATCGGCATGTCACGGGCCGAAGGCGTCACTAATCATATCTGAACCTTTTATCTCAGGCCTGCAAAGACGGAAAAAAAACTGCATGCATCCGACTAATCTGCAACGTCTTTCGCAGCGTTTGTTTTTTTTACTCGAGTTTGTATGACGTTTGTGTTTCCCAAGGCGCGTATTGAGGAGATAACCCAGGAGCGCATTGAGCGTCAGAGGCTGGAGCGGGATCTGGAGGAGGCGTCCCGGAGGCTGGCCATGGCCCATCAGGACATCAGGAGGCTCACCAACGAACTGGACGCGGCCAAAAACACCGGCACGGAGTCGAGCGGTACGAAGAGACTGTACTGTGGCTGGCAAAATGTCTCTCTTCAAAAGCAGACGCTTCGATAGTCGTCCCGTCATTGAAACGTTACATTACAATGAAGCGTAATTGTTCGGTGTTCAGTTCCTGTGTATTTGTTAATCGTTTTGTGTAATCGTCAGAGTTTGAGGGGACGCTGCAAGAGATGGAAAACCTGAAAAGGGAAGTGGACCAACTCAAAATCAACGGTGGGGAAGAGCTGTGAATTGTGTTTGCGGCGTTCGTTTCTCACAACTTACTGGAAACTTACTGTGCGTTTTCAGATATGGTGAAGCTGCAGAAAGCCAACGATCAAAACGACAAACTGGACTCGGAAAACCAAGCTCTGAGGGAGAGAGTCCAGGCGTTAGAGGCTGAGAAGAGAAACCTAATGGAAACGGTTGGTAGATTTACGAAAACGCTGAGAAACGCGCTGTCTTAAGTATTTCACTCCGTTCTGTGCGTAGATATCAAGAAACAACAACTCGGATCTTGCCTCCCGAGAGATGGAGCAGCAGGGCTTTGGTGATAAATCTGCCTCGTCCGCCAGTGAAAGTGACGCTGTTCACAAACGGTACATTTAAAATCATGTTTGAAGTGAAGTATTGAGTGGGGAGAAAAGCCTGTGTCCTTAAACTGGGACCTCCCAGGTGCCACGCCGCCATGGAGGACGTACTTGTCCAGCTGAAGGACCTCCAGAGGCAGCTGCAGCGACAGAGGACGGAGAAGGAGGAGCTGGAGGAGAGGAACGAGGAGCTGGAGGCCCTACTGGGGGAGACTCAGAACGGCAGCCGAGAGGAGAGGCACCGGCACGAGGGGGAGGTGGAGGGGCTGCACAGGAGGGTGAGGGACCGAGTATCTACCGTACTGTATCCCGGGGCGACGGTCGGGTTTGTTCACGCGGGTTTGACACTGTTGTGGTGCAGATCAGGAGTCTGGAGGGTGAACTGAGGAAGCACGAGGCGCAAGAGCGTCCTCTGAAGAACGGAGAAGAGGTCAAGGGCGAGTCCTACTTACAACGGGTAGGAACCGATCTTTTCACGTATGTTTTTGAGATTGACCTTGAGACCAGCAGCTCAAGCCCAAACATTCACATTTAAAGTGACGTATGACGGGTCTTTACGACTTTCAAATTTTGACTTTACTTATTTATACCTGTTGTACATATAAATTATAGTTTTACACCAATCGAATAGTATTTGTGGTGAAAATGTTGAAAAATCTGTATAAAATGACAGGAAGTGACATCACAATTCTCATTCCAGTCAAAGTTTATGCATAATTTACACAAATAAACAACTTTTGAGACTCTCTAAACATGAATTCAACAAAATTGTCACTTACATATTTGTAATTGTCAAATAAGAAAATTTTGACGTTAGATGAGTTTTGCCCAGTGTTTAATGATAATTTCCTTGTGTGATGTCATCAATTACAAACAGGAAGTGAAATTATAAACCTAAAAAATGTGCTATTCTGTGATGACATTTTGTGCAATGTTTGGGAAAATATATTCAGAAATTAACTGCATTTTAGTTCCATCCTGTCAGAGGCGCTTTAACACTCACAAACCTTCATCTTTGAACTGTTGTTTTCTCCAGCACCTCCGAGACGGCGGTCAGGAGAGGCTGGCGCTGCTGGAGGCTCGTCTGACCGAGGAGAAGGACTGGAGGAAACAGCTGGAGGTGGATCTCAGCGCAGCCCAGACGGCGCTCAAGAAAGACAAAGAGGTGCAACTCACACAAGACCAAAGCAACAGTTTATTAGACGAGGAAGATATATTGACAGATGTATGTGCAAAAAGTGAATAACGAGCAAGTCGTCCGATATAACAACAAACGGCAGCAAAATGAGCAGTTCAAGAATGGAATAATTTTGCTGTGTAATCTTTAAAATACAGAGGAAAATTGTCATGCTCATTTTACAGTCGTATCACGTTTTTTGCAATACTTCGACCCTGAAAACAACATTTGCCAGCCCCTTTTAGCAACATTTTCATAGATTGCAATAACATCATCAAGATAATCCCCCAAAAATATCGAGTTATTAATTTTTGAGAGACGGACAGTTGAAAACCTGCACAGAAACCTACTCCAAACCAGCAGAATAAAACACATCGCTATGCAAAGGGAGCAACATTCATTTACAGCTGTGGTTAAATGGTGAGCTTTTTAGTTTACAGCTTAACTCCCTGTGCAGGCTTTGCACGCGGCTGAACGAGAGCTGAAGAAGCTTAAGATGGACGTGAACAGTCTGCAGACCGAGTGCCAACAGGGCAAGACTCTGATCAAGAGCCTCACACAAGTCAAAGGAGAGAAGGCTGTGCTGGAGGAAAAGGTTTGTATACAAGGCGTCGCCGTAGCTCGTAAAGATGTGGCTAAAGCGATGCTAACCATGTGTCCTTGCTGTCCACAGATGGCCCAGTTGGAGCGAGCCCACGGCCGGCTGCAGATGGAACTGGAGCGAGCCAAAGACGACGAGAGGACGAAAGAGGCGCAGAGAGGAAAGGACGGTCAGGTGGAGCAGTTACAGCGACAAGCCGATCGACTCCGAGGGGAAGCGGAGAGTCTGCAGGCTGCGTACAACCAGCTCAGGTACAACCGGCTCAGGTACAACCGGCTCAGGTACAACCGGCTCAGGTACAACCGGCTCGGGTACAACCGGCTCGGGTACAACCGGCTCGGGTACAACCGGCTCAGGTACAACCAGCTCGGGTACAACCAGCTCGGGTACTGTCTGAGGAACATCGGAATCAGAACATTTATCGTCATTGTCGGTGAACAAAAGTCACAGGCGAGACACTTGCTTTGGTGATTCAGTGCAACATACAACGATGAATATTAATGAAAGCAAGATATAACAAATTAGACCCGCATTTAAAAAAACAAGAATTTAAATTGACTAATAAGATAAAAAAAAGAGACTGACCGGTAGTTTGTGCATAATTTTACAGTTGAATTTACAGACGTAGTGCAGAAAGTGTTCATGAGTCCAACGTCAGAGGGAAAGAAACTGTGGCTCAAATAGTCCATGTCCAGGGTGAGAAGGGTCAGTTCTGATCCGACCTGCTCGTCCCAGAGTCCTGGAGACGTACAGGTCCTGCAGAGATGGAAGTCCACATCAGATCACCTTCTCAGCACAATGTGATGTAGTCTCTGTTTGTCCCTGGCTGTGGCTCCAGACCACACTGTGATGGAGGAGGTGATGGAGGAGGTGATGGAGGAGGTGAGGATGGACTCGATGATGGTCGTGTAGAACTGCACCATCATCTCCGCTGGAATATATAGAATGATTCATTTGTTTTGTTGTCTCTGTTTTTATCAGAGCTAAAGTAATGGTTGTGTATTTATGTTTCGTCTCGATTCGGTATATTCTTGTACACGACCAAATAAACTATAAATGTAAATATTTATTACATCGCAACCAACTGCATATACTTTAAATACAGTAAATGATCTGAGAAGACATATTCAACCACCAAAACCATCTAAAGTAGATTATCCGCTGAATAAGAAATTGTGAACATTTCAAGTCTGTATTGTGGCCCATTTAAGAACAGAAAAGAGTGTTTAAATTTGTCAGGTGTTAGAACATTCTGAGCTTTACTAAGGAGATAAGATAAGATAAGATAAGATATTCCTTTATTGTCCCACATGGGGAAATTTCATTGGTGCAACGCAGGTAGATACAGAGGTAGATCCAGAAGAACAGATCACTTATAGGAAGTCTGAAAAACACTTTCAGTAGAAGATCTCCTATAAATAAATAAAAACTCCCATAGACAAATAAATACATAAATACCATTGCATGTGATCACGACAGTAATTGCACATGAATATGTGTCACGACAGCACATAGATTGCACATGAATTTCACAGTAATTGCACATACGACAGAATTGCACATCAGTATTAGGTTAGGTCAGTATTGCGCCGGGATAACGTGACGATCTCCGGGTAAGACGACTGTTCTCCGCAGTTTCATGAGTTCCTCCTTTGTGGAAACGCGGTACGAGCCGGGGAGCGGGGCCAGAGCCGGGGGCGGGGCCGGAGCCGGAGCCGGGGGGCGGGGCCGGAGCCGGGGGGCGGGGCCGGAGCCGGGGGGCGGGGCCGGGGGGCGGGGCCGGAGCCGGGGGGCGGGGCCGGAGCCGGGGGGCGGGGCCAGAGCCGGGGGACTCAGAGCCAAAACACATCGCAACGACACGACGAAAACACTCAATCCAGCCGAATAAAGTCAAAACAAGTTAATTTAAAGCGATTCCAGTGCGTGTCCCGATCGTTCGTGAAGTTCCTCTTTCATATAAACGTGTATATAAACGTTTGTTATTCCTGAAAATGTAGAGGTAATACCAAACTTTCACCAAACCAGGACAGAGAAGATCCAGAAAAGGTTGTCTCTTTGGTCTTCACTCAGTTTTGGCAACATATGTTAATACTTACGGTACATCCTTTGTTTAAGTGATATCATGTAAAATGCCACTGCTGACATGTATTTTAAAAGCCCAGTACGTCATACACGTCTTCTTCTCACACCGTGACTCGTGCATCGCAGGGTCGAGACGGCCTCGGAGCGGCAGCAGACCTCAGAGCTCCAGGACAAACTGAGCGCCAGCGTCCAGGAGAAGATCAGCGCCGAGGGGGAGCGCGAGAGACTCCAGCTGGATGTGCAGCGTCTGAACCAACAGCTCCAGCTACAGAAGGAACAGCTGGAGTCCAGAAAAGAAGCACTGACCCTCCAGGGCCAGCGGGTCCAGGCAGAGGGACGGGTCAGCCCAGTGAGGACCATCAGAGAGGAGAGCTCGGACCAGGTGACCGTGGATCGGACATTTTAAAGTTTGTTTTACGATAAGTGAGGGGAAATTTGTGTTGCGTGAACTTTTAAATCAACCAATTACCGTAATCCCATTTTTCTTTTTGTTGTAATTGGGCGACAAGATCATCCAGATCCCAAAAACATTTCAATTTGAGTTCTCACGAAACACAAAACACGAGGCTAGAGTCATAAATGTGCTCCGTAAACAACCTTCTTATGATGTAAAGCCTCATTTAGACTCTGCCAACAGATTTAAAGTGTTGATATTTCCAGTGTTCGTGCTTTTGACCGACTTTAGAACTGCATGTTTCCAGAGGGCACGATAACACGAGCGTTGATCACATATTAAAGCCTGTTATTGTCCCTTTAGCTCTTCCATCTGAAGCAGGAGCTGAGCCAAGTCCAGTCCAAGCTGGACCGAGAGCGAGAACTGTCCTCCCAACACCAGATGGCGCTGCAGGCCCAGCTCAGCGAAGCACAGGCCCACGTGAAGGTACTCAATTAGACCGTTCCCCATTAAGAAGTACAATTCCACATGATCTATTTCACTTTTTTGTCACTGAGCTTTTTGCAGTGACAGCTTTGGTCAATAATTGTCCGGTAATTGTCTTCTATGTCATGGTTTCAGTCCCAAGATTCGGTGTTGAACCAAAGGGTAGAAGAAGCCCGGCAGATAAAGCAGGATTTACAGAGGGCCCAGAGTCTGTTCACTTCAGCCGAACGAGAGCTGAGATACGAGAAGGAGAAGAGCGCGGACATCAAGAAGCACAACACGCTGCTAGAGCAGGAGAAACTCAAGGTGCGGCGCCAAAAGCAGCACTCGTCATGGAATTGTGTGCAACAAAGTCTGCGCTTTTTACAATGTTTACATCTTTCTTTGTGGTCTTTTTATTTCATTTTTTCATATTTTCTCAATATATTTCAACACACAACAACAACAGCACAAGGCAGAGCACAAATAGCAGCTTCAAAATCTAACCAAATAACTAAATAAATAAGAAATAAACAAACTGTGAGTCAAACGGGCAACCCCCAATCATCCATATATCCAGCAGAGGGCGCCATAGGTCCATAATGACGTCAAAACTTATTTTGGGACATTTTTTTACTAATAGCTAATTGTTTAATGATTGAATTCATATAAACGCCACTGCCCTCCGTCTGAAATGTTTAAATCACTCAAAATCTAGATTGTCGTCAACAAAAAAGCCGTTTCCTTTCATTCTTTGGAGAGTAACGGTGCGTCATGTGATCTCTGTCTCCAGCTGTGCGCCGAGTTGAAGCAGCTCCAGACCAAGTGGATCCACTCGGAGCAGAACGTCCAGTCCCAGGTGTCCGAGTGCAGCCGACAGCAGAGCAGGATCAGAGAGCTGGAGCTGGAGCTGGCACGGGCCACATCCAGCCGCAGCGCCACCACCAGCCTCCAGGAGGAACTGCAGGCCGAGCGCGCGCTCCTCATCGCTGCGGATAAGAAGGTCGGACACGAGCGACGGTCCAGATGATCCCGATATTTGTCTTGTTGTTGTGATGAATGATTGATATTAAGATTTTACAGTCCATAGCAAAGACCACGCGCTGGTTAAAGGGACAGTACGTCACTTTTTAGACCAAAACATCGACAAAAAGCCTGTTTTTATTGCACTCTAAATGTATAACTGTGTCTTTACTGTGAGCGGGCTTGCATCTCCACAAACCTGACTCATACTTGTTTCCATGGAACTGTTGCTCCTTCTGGCTATAATATTCCACAGTATGGCATTAACAGTATCTAGCTGCATGAAGGTCTGGTTTTAACTTTCTATTTCCATGGAATTGTGCAGACGTTCCATCTCCAGAAAGTGACATACTGTGCCTTTAATTTCGTTTTTGCTTTTGTAAAAACAATAACTTTTATTTATTTGGATCATAAAATAATTTGTTGCATGATTGTGTAAACATATGGACATGTTTAGCCTAGTTCTATTTCCATTTTCACCCGTCTGTTCAAAAAGAAACAAACCGGGAAAGACACGAGGAAATATCGAACCAGCACCGATATCTGGGGAACCCACCGATATCGCCGATAACCCAGTCCTATTCCACAGTGTAGCTTGTTACTGCATAATGTACGTAGGCCTGTCACTCACTTTGAAATGTGTGATGTGATGTATTGCTAGAGAAAACGATACGATAAATGAGAAAATATGGACACAAAATAACCCTTAAGGCTTTTCTACATCAACCAGAACATAAAGAAATGACGTGAGAATCAGCTGGTGTCGAGTGTAAGTCAAAGATATGTCAATTATTATTATTATAACACTTTAGAGCTTAAATCAATAAACAGAACATTACTATTTTGCTGAACTAGAAGTGGGAAATATCAAAATGTTAATAATTTGAATATTGAGCATAATGTTTATAGTAAAAATGCTACAAAAAGCTGATTAAGAAAAGTTATGCTGTGAATTTTAAGGTATAAGGTGATATTTCTGAACTTTTGTGATTCATTTTACATTTGTTTGGTTTTTAAAGCTCAACCAAACCATTTAAAGACAATCCACATTTCTGCTGGATTAACATGATATCGTCTGAGTATCGTGAACAGGACACTCCAAGAGAATATGGATATCTTCATATGGACATCTTCATATGGACGCCACCCCGCCCTGGTCGTAAGCGTTCTTTAAAGCTGTGTGTGTTTGTGGCCAGGTGGTGGCGCTGCAGCAGCAGCTGAAGGCGGCTCAGCACATGCTGCGTCTGGAGGAGGCTCGGGCCGGAGACAACAGCCGTTTGGAGCGAGACACCAGAGACATGAGTGACACTCTGTCTGCTCTGAGGACGCAGCAGCACGAGGAGCACATCACCAGGTCACACACTTACACACACTTTACACACAATTACACTTTACACACACTTTACACACACTTTACACACACTTTACACACACTTTACACACACTTTACACACGCTTACACTTTACACACACTTTACACACACTTTACACACACTTTACACTTTACACACACTTTACACACACTTTACACTTTACACACACTTTACACTTTACACACACTTCACACACACTTTACACACACTTTACACACACTTTACACTTTACACACACTTTACACACACTTTACACTTTACACACACTTTACACACACTTTACACACACTTTACACTTTACACACACTTTACACACACTTTACACTTTACACACACTTCACACACACTTTACACACACTTTACACTTTACACACACTTTACACTTTACACACACTTTACACACACTTTACACACACTTTACACACACTTTACACACACTTCACACACACTTTACACACACTTTACACTTTACACACACTTTACACACACTTTACACTTTACACACACTTTACACTTTACACACACTTTACACTTTACACACACTTTACACACACTTTACACTTTACACACACTTTACACACACTTTACACTTTACACACACTTCACACACACTTTACACACACTTTACACTTTACACACACTTTACACTTTACACACACTTTACACACACTTTACACACACTTTACACACACTTTACACTTTACACACACTTTACATTTTACACACACTTTACACTTTACACACATTTCACACACACTTTATACACACTTTACACTTTACACACACTTTACACACACTTTACACTTTACACACACTTTACACACACTTTACACACACTTTACACTTTACACACACTTTACACTTTACACACACTTTACACACACTTTACACTTTACACACACTTCACACACACTTTACACACACTTTACACTTTACACACACTTTACACTTTACACACACTTTACACACACTTTACACACACTTTACACACACTTTACACTTTACACACACTTTACACTTTACACACACTTTACACTTTACACACATTTCACGCACACTTTATACACACTTTACACTTTACACACACTTTACACACACTTTACACTTTACACACACTTTACACACACTTTACACACACTTTACACACACTTTACACTTTACACACACTTTACACACACTTTACACACACTTTACACACACTTTACACTTTACACACACTTCACACACACTTACACTTTACACACACTTTACACACACTTTACACACACTTTACACTTTACACACACTTTACACACACTTTACACACACTTTACACACACTTTACACACACTTTACACACACTTTACACACACTTTACACTTCACACACACTTTACACACACTTCACACACACTTTACACACACTTTACACACACTTTACACTTTACACACACTTTACACTTTACACACACTTTACACTTTACACACACTTCACACACACTTTACACACACTTTACACTTTACACACACTTCACACACACTTTACACACACTTTACACTTTACACACACTTTACACTTTACACACACTTTACACACACTTTACACTTTACAAACACTTTACACACACTTTACACTTTACACACACTTTACACACACTTACACTTTACACACACTTTACACACACTTTACACTTTACAAACACTTTACACACACTTTACACTTTACACACACTTTACACACACTTACACTTTACACACACTTTACACACACTTTACACACACACTTGTATCCAAATTCATTCCAACTCCAAAGAGAAACTGAAGTGTTCTTCTAGAATATTCTAATGATCTAAATAACATCTATAAATCCATTTGTTAAGGACTCGTAAACAAGTGTCTCACACACAGTAAATACGGACTCAGCGCCTTTGAACATTACAGGTATTTAAAGTGGATTTGATGTATTTATACCTGTTGTACATAAAAATTATAGTTTTACTCCAATCGAGTATGTATTTGTGGAGAAAATGACAGGAAGTGACATCACACGAGGAACACTCACTCCAGTTTATGCAGAATTTACACAGAAGAAAAACAACCTTTTTGACATTTTAAACATTAAATCAACAAAAGTCACTCTCATATATTTTTATTTGACAAATAAAACTACACTAAACTAGGACAGTTTTTTCTTAGTCTGATGTCATCAATTAAATACAGAAAGTGAAATTACAAACCTTTTTTTTTTTATAATTTTTAACTCAATTTTAAATATATTTGTCTTAAGTGCATTTTAGTTCAATGAGTGGTCCAAGCGGTCAGAGGCACTTTAATACTACTAATGACAAATGTATTTGTAGAAAAAACACCCATTAAGCGATTGCAATCATCAGACTTCACACTCTTTGTGTAAGTCGCCTCCTCTTTCCTCGTCCGTCGCTCGTTCTGGTCTGAACGGTGAAGCGTGTTCCTGCAGGAAGCTGCTGGAGCAGAGGCAGGAGGAGCTGCAGCAGCAGGTCAAGGCGCTCAGACTCAAAGAGGCATCGCTGACCAGAAGCAACTCCGAGCTGAGCCTCAGGAACCAGCAGCTGGACACGCGACTGGTTCTGTTAGAGAGCGAGCTGAGCAAGGCCCGCGAGGAGGTCTGAACACAACACAACACCACACAACACAACACAACATCACACAACACAACATCACACAACACAACATCACACAACACAACATCACACAACACAACACAACATCACACAACACAACATCACACAACACAAGATCACACCAGGCACAACACTTAACACACGCAAGCAAAGTGCAGAGCAAAGGCCCGCGAGGAGGTCTGAACACAACACCACACAACACAACACAACGCCACACAACACAACACCACAGAACACCACAGAACACCACAGAACACAACACCACACAACACCACAGAACACCACACCACACAACACAACACCACACCACACCACACAACACCACAGAACACCACACCACAACACAACACAACACAACACCACACCACAGAACACCACACCACAACACAACACAACACAACACCACACCACACAACACCAGAGAACACCACACAACACAACACCACACAACACCACACAACACCAGAGAACACCACACAACACCACACAACACCAGAGAACACCACACAACACCACACAACACCACACAACACCAGAGAACACCACACAACACAACACAACACCACACAACATGCTAACAAAGTGCACATGTGTTTACTGCAGTGTTAAGTCCATTTGATCTGATATGAACCTGAATGTAGCATTACTGTGTGTGTCCTACGCTTCTTATTTCATCTGTCCTTTTAAGTACATGTAGTTATATTTGAGTTATTTACTGTTGTCTTCCTGAGCAGAAGAATACAAAATATGTCAGTTTCTTCTGATCAGTAATGACTCAATAATTCCTCAAATAGTCATGAACATATACTTCATGCTACATGCTAAACATGTACTTCATGCTACATGCTAAACATGTACTTCATGCTACATGCTAAACATGTACTTCATGCTACATGCTAAACATATACTTCATGCTACATGCTAAACATGTACTTCATGTTACATGCTAAACATGTACTTCATGCTACATGCTAAACATGTACTTCATGCTACATGCTAAACATGTACTTCATGCTACATGCTAAACATATACTTCATGCTACATGCTAAACATGTACTTCATGCTACATGCTAAACATATACTTCATGCTACATGCTAAACATGTACTTCATGCTACATGCTAAACATGTACTTCATGCTACATGCTAAACATGTACTTCATGTTACATGCTAAACATGTACTTCATGCTACATGCTAAACATGTACTTCATGCTACATGCTAAACATGTACTTCATGCTACATGCTAAACATGTACTTCATGCTACATGCTAAACATATACTTCATGCTACATGCTAAACATAACATGTACTTCATGCTACATGCTAAACATATACTTCATGCTACATGCTAAACATGTACTTCATGTTACATGCTAAACATATACTTCATGCTACATGCTAAACATGTACTTCATGTTACATGCTAAACATGTACTTCATGTTACATGCTAAACATGTACTTCATGCTACATGCTAAACATATACTTCATGTTACATGCTAAACATGTACTTCATGCTACATGCTAAACATATACTTCATGCTACATGCTAAACATATACTTCATGCTACATGCTAAACATATACTTCATGCTACATGCTAAACATGTACTTCATGTTACATGCTAAACATATACTTCATGCTACATGCTAAACATGTACTTCATGTTACATGCTAAACATGTACTTCATGTTACATGCTAAACATACTTCATGCTACATGCTAAACATGTACTTCATGTTACATGCTAAACATGTACTTCATGCTACATGCTAAACATGTACTTCATGCTACATGCTAAACATGTACTTCATGCTACATGCTAAACATATACTTCATGCTACATGCTAAACATATACTTCATGCTACATGCTAAACATGTACTTCATGCTACATGCTAAACATATACTTCATGCTACATGCTAAACATATACTTCATGCTACATGCTAAACATGTACTTCATGCTACATGCTAAACATATACTTCATGCTACATGCTAAACATGTACTTCATGCTACATGCTAAACATTTACTTCATGTTACATGCTAAACATGTACTTCATGCTACATGCTAAACATATACTTCATGCTACATGCTAAACATGTACTTCATGTTACATGCTAAACATGTACTTCATGCTACATGCTAAACATATACTTCATGCTACATGCTAAACATGTACTTCATGCTACATGCTAAACATTTACTTCATGTTACATGCTAAACATGTACTTCATGCTACATGCTAAACATATACTTCATGCTACATGCTAAACATGTACTTCATGTTACATGCTAAACATATACTTCATGCTACATGCTAAACATGTACTTCATGTTACATGCTAAACATGTACTTCATGTTACATGCTAAACATATACTTCATGCTACATGCTAAACATGTACTTCATGTTACATGCTAAACATATACTTCATGCTACATGCTAAACATGTACTTCATGTTACATGCTAAACATGTACTTCATGTTACATGCTAAACATACTTCATGCTACATGCTAAACATGTACTTCATGTTACATGCTAAACATGTACTTCATGCTACATGCTAAACATATACTTCATGCTACATGCTAAACATGTACTTCATGCTACATGCTAAACATATACTTCATGCTACATGCTAAACATGTACTTCATGCTACATGCTAAACATGTACTTCATGTTACATGCTAAACATGTACTTCATGCTACATGCTAAACATGTACTTCATGCTACATGCTAAACATGTACTTCATGTTACATGCTAAACATATACTTCATGCTACATGCTAAACATGTACTTCATGTTACATGCTAAACATGTACTTCATGTTACATGCTAAACATACTTCATGCTACATGCTAAACATGTACTTCATGTTACATGCTAAACATGTACTTCATGCTACATGCTAAACATATACTTCATGCTACATGCTAAACATGTACTTCATGCTACATGCTAAACATATACTTCATGCTACATGCTAAACATATACTTCATGCTACATGCTAAACATATACTTCATGCTACATGCTAAACATGTACTTCATGCTACATGCTAAACATATACTTCATGCTACATGCTAAACATGTACTTCATGCTACATGCTACGTATGTTTTTGATGTTTTATGTTTAAAAAGTTGCCATCACTGCAATAAGCACGTGTCAATAAGCGCCGCAGCCTTTATTTGTACTTTACTCGTTTCAGTAGCAAAAATAACAATATAACAGACCGTTTTCTCACCGTCACACACATTTATAACGGAATTTTGTGTCGTTTTTTTGTCTCTAAAGGGGAAAAACGTCCAGAAGTCGTGTCTCAAGCTGCAGGAGGAGCTGGCGTCCATCCAGTCCGAGCGCGAGCGGCTGCACTCGGAGCTGCAGCAGGTTCTCCTCCAGCTGGACTCGCACGTCAGGTACGCGCTCTCACGATAATATAACCACGCTCTGACCCATGGATCTATTACATCATCTGTATATTCGCTCTGACCCCGATGTGCGTCTGTGTCCAGGAAGTACAACGAGAAGCAGAGTCAGCACAAGACCAAGCTGCGCCAGGCCAAGCAGGTGTACCTGAAGGCCACGGCCCAGAGAGACCGGCTCATCCAGAAGCTGGAGAACGACCTGCAGCTCGCCTCCAGCCTCTGCCACAAGGTACTGCCCCCTGCTGGTGGCGAGGAGTGCTGCGTTAATGGGAGGAAAAGAGTACACTACATAAATAAACACAACACTTTTGATTGTTGCAACTGGAGCATCACAGCCACAACTACTGTCATTAAGTGTAGTTTTTGAGGAGTTTTGAGTTGGATTTTAGTTGAGTATTAATTACTTTGGCTACACTACATTTCTAAAAAGATTTGAAGTACTCTTTGCTTAAGTAAGTAGTCTTTTTGTCCAATTTAAAGCCTCTTAAGGTGTGAACACGTGTTTCCACTGCCACAAACTCACTCAAACCCTGTACTGTCAAAACTTGAATTTAATACATTTTAGAGACATTAAAACATCCAAACAATGTGTCTGACACTTGGCATATTCTTGCGTTTGCGTATTAGATGCATAAAATTAAATGCCTGTTTTAAATGTTCTCGTTCTAACCAAACATGTCTAATATCTAATGTCTAATATCATATATTATCTAATCTGTTATTTTTACATAATGTATACTAATTTTACAGGACAAATAAGACAAACACAATTGTTTAGACGTAGCCAAGTCTATTATATTACTGTTTGACGGCGTAAATGATCATTTACAACACCTATTTAATTTTTTTTTTTTTTTTTTTTTTAAAGTACTATAATTAGAAGGGATGTAACGATATTCAAATCTCACAGTACGACATTATCATTTCACAGTACGATATTTATTGCGATATTCTCATGGATCTTACAGAATAGTAGAAATAAAACTTTAAACTTAAAATGCCTAAAATGTCATATTCCCAAAAAAATAAGATATGAAATTGCTTAGTAAGTGCTTAGTGAAATGTTGCAAAGGATCATGGTCTATGTAGTTCACAAAACAGTTATAAACTTATAATTTGATATTATTGTGAGAAGTTTGACAATTTCCTGAGCAAATACATCAATAATAATGTGACTGAGCGACATTTCCTTCGTATTGTAGTAATATTCGAGCAGTTGCAGCAGTACTTTAACTCAAGTCATGAAATGCAGTACTCTGACCCCCTCTGAGTACGTCTCGACCGTACCATAATCTAAGTATCGTGTGGCGTTGGCGCAGGAGAAAGAGCGCACGGACACGGTGACGCAGGAGAACGAGAAGCTGCTGGAGGAGCGACGGGAGCTGCTGCAGCGGATCAGCGAGGCGGAGGAGATGGGCAGCAAAGGCATGCGGACCGCCTTCACCGTCGAGCACAAGTACGCCGTCGCCCGGAGCCTGCGCGTACTTCAGCCCCCGGTGCCTTCCATGACTTTAATGTCCCTTTTCTTCTTCTTCTTCTTCTTCTTCTTCTTCTTCTTCTTCATCTTCTTCAGAGTCAACGTGTTGGAGGCTGAGAACCGGCAGCTGCAGGAGCGCACTCTCAAACTGTCCAATCAGGTGTGTTCCTTGGAGCGCGCCCTGAGGAACGCACGCTCGCTCTACGGTCTGGAGGTACGGCGACTCCGCGGCTCCGATCGAGTACATTGTGCGTGCGGGTTGAGTAAGTTGTGTGTTTACTGTTTGCAGAAGAAGCAGGAGGGCTTCAGTGAGCTGCACACGTCCACCGTCAGGTAAAGACTCTGCAATTATTCATAGACAAGCTGCTTAAAGTGTAATTAATGAGTCATAACAAACTGGGAAATTGTGTAAGACGCTCTTGATTACTGGATTCTGATTATTTTTTTTAATTGAATTAATATTGAAAGTAATTTGTATTTGTTTTTTATAAGAAATTATTATATCAAATCAATATGACGGTCCAGCCTCATTGGAGTCTTAAATAAAGATCATGTGTGAATAACTGCTTGAGTGTAATATTTATCTTGATTTGAGTATATTTCTACTGTCTTTAAATAAGATTTGTCCTATTGCAGGTGCAGTAGCTTATTATTATTATTATTATTATTTTATCATATCTAGTGAGAAAATGCTTGTCTTTTTCTCATTATTAGTTAAACAAGATATTTTATTCTTGTTTCATTGGCAATCGTGTTTTAAGACACAATATACAGTAAACTCAGATCAATATATTATTATTAGAGTTCTTATTTATTTCTTAAACTTTTATAATACACTTAAAATGTACTTGAAACAGTTGAGATGATCTTCAAGTGCAGTAAGAAAAGAACAAAACTGAGATAAATCTTAAAATAAGCAAAAACTTTTCTTCTAAGCCACAATCCGAGACAAATGGATCTACAATAAACTATAAAACATTCATTTAAAATAAAAAGTGAGGTAAAAAATAGTGATTTAACCTAGAAAGTCTAACGTCTTCAATACTATCTTATCACTAGTTTAGCATGTAATCTCTCTAGTTTATATGTTTGAAGAAAACGAAAGAAAAGAAAACATTTAGTTAAGTAAGAGTAATAATCGTGCACATTTAAAGATAATGCTAATGTCACTTGCGGGGCTCCGTATGGATCTCTCAAACCAAGATAAATAAGTTGTGTTTTGTTTGTCTAGATTCATAATAAATGCTGGTTAGTTCTATAAAACATGCAGTTTGTTCTTCCTCCGGTGTAAACGTCTCAAACATCTCCGTGACCTGCACTTTCCTCCCGCCTCCAGCTTCTCCTCGGCGCCGTGCGAGACGCTGGACATCCTGGACGTCCTCCGCCGCGCCAAAGTGGACGGGACGCGCCTCACCGCTCACAGCTTCGCCGAGCAGAGTTACCTGAACGTGGCCTCGCCCGCGCCGGCCCCTGACGCCAAAGAGCCCGAGCGCGGCCCACCCAAGCAGGACACGCCCGCTTTGAACCAATCACGGACCTAGACGGGATCACGCGTGGAAAAGCAATCGCAGAGGTTTTCTCCACCGTATTAAATATAGTGGAGGAATAATCTGCACTTTGACCCGAAGAGTGTACAGCCAATCACGTTTGAGTCGTTTATTCTATGGACTTTTGGTACTGCGACGTTTTGGAATGAGCACTTTATACTTTTTGTACTACTTTATCCTTTGTTTACACTTGAAGCAACGTAGCAACTTCATCATTTACAGCTGAAAGTATTGGGCTTTGTGTCAAATATTGTTTTAGATCAAAAGGATAACAAAAGGGGACGCACTAGACACTGATCGGCCGTTTATATATATTTATATACGAATAAAATGATACAAGTACTGCACCGATTATATAATAGATTCAAGGTACTGCAGTACTTCACGAGAACAGATTTACTTCAAATTGTATGGTGCAGCTTTATTGTCAGTGTGTTTCCCGGGAGATCAAAAAATGATTGAAAGTACGGACAAAACTTTACTACCCCTTTTTATTATTGTATTATTATTCTTAAATCTGTCACTGTGCCACATTTAAGATCGTCCGACATTAAGAGTAACTTTCTGAATAAACAGGAGGTGTTTTGTTGTGTTAATTTGCCGCGTCAAAGGCCGTTGTGTGTAAAGTTACTGCTGTTATACAACGGTTTCATCAGCGGTTCTTTCGAGTTAAACGCACTTGTACTTTAAATGCTCGGATTATCAAGTGTGTTTTATACCACTACTTGTTTTGTATTTAGAGTCGGCGTGTGTACCAAGTGCCTGAAGCGAGCGACGAGTAACAGATTCTGTATTCTTGTACGTGCATTTTGCAAAATAAAGTATTTTCATTAATAAAAAGCTTCAAAATGTGTAAAATCACTTAAAAGAAATGCATTTTAGCTGCTACGACAACTACATCTGTACTCACACAAACAAACTGCAATTACTGCTTCGTTACTACTACCGTATTTTCCAGAGTATAAGTCGCACCAGCCAAAAAATGCATAATAGAGAAGAAAAAAACATATATAAGTCGCACTGGAGTATGAAATGCAATTGTAAGTGAAAATAACAAATAATATCACATGTAAGTCGCTCCGGAGTATGAGTATATAAGTATAAATATAAGTATAAGTTACACCCCGCCCAAAACTATGAAAAAAGGTGCAACTTATAGTCCGGGAAATACAGTACTTCCACTCCGACCTCGGCTACAACTACTACCGACAGCACAAACGTACTGTGACTTACTGTATTCTCAATGAATACAATACAACATTCAGTTTATAACAGTCTGTTTAATAAACAAGGTAAAGATACAAAGCGCTTGTTTTCCTTTTTTTAAACATTGACCGTTTCTCACTCCCGCCTCTGCATTTTCAGTTTAGTCTAGAAACTGCTTTAATATGAACCCAAAATGCATTAGACTCAGGAGGACAAAGCGTCGAAGGAAATCTACATAATACTTTTCCGTAGAGAAACACGGGTTAATACAGAGTCGGCTCGATGCGTTAGAAAAACAAAAGAAATGAAAGTTATACCATTGAATACTGCAAAAAAGGAAAGAAAAGGGGGTGGTTCAGTCATTTGTGGATGTGATTCTGCGATAAGAGGAGAACAGGGCACTGCTGGAGGTAAAAACACGTCTGACCTATAAAAGAGACAGCGCCCCAAAGTATTGTGTATCGCTTCTTCTGGTACATGGCTGTGTCATTTTGTGTCTCTCCACCTACTGCGCTATAGTTACTCGCTACGATATTTCAAAACGTAAACGACGCTCTGCTGCTTGTACTACGAAGAGGCAGGGCTTAGCGGTTCTGCAGGTTTGAACAGGAAGTCAATGGACCGGTTTCTAATACTACACCGTTTTTGACTCAATATTACGGTCTGCGGTGAAGGAAATGTAAATTTAGTATCTATTATGTTAAACTGGAAATACTGTAAATAGTAAATACCCCCAAAAAACATACACAAACTCAAAATAATCAGAAAGAGACACAAATGACTGGTTTCAGTTCGTTACTGGGCAGTGACGTTACGTTCCATCTCCTTTAAACGTTATCTGCAGCGACCGCATTCAGCCTCACCCCACCTATTAAAGATGCACTGCGTCACTTTTCAGCCGCGCGGTCGGCCACCCGCTCGTCTCCATGGAGACCAGGGCCGCACGATATATCGAAACTAAAACGCAGCTTGATGCGGCGCAATTTGAACAAAACATCCTGCGTTTTTATAGAACAATCGAGTGGCGTCCGTAGTTTCGACCAGGGCAGACTTTCACCCGTCGCCGCTGAACGCGTCTCCACGGAGACGGGTGACGCCGCACGGCCGAGTCGCACGTCAGGTCCGCGGAGAGGCGAGCCAGCACAGTGCGAATTCAGAGTGTTCGTTTCACAACTGCAATCAAGCGACTGCAGGAAAGACGAGCTCCTTTTGTGGAACCTTACAGGTAAAAGCGTCATCATCTCCATGGCGACGGCTACGCGGGACATCTCCCCGGGTACAATGCCGTCGCAACCTTTTAAAATAACTGATATAAAACATGAGTAACATAAACATCAGCTAAAATAATTACAGTCACTTCCTTATAAACGTGTACAAAAGCAAAATGTTAAAAAAAAAGACGCGACGCCGAGCGGAGAACATGTACAAACTCCCACAGAGGAGAGTCAGAGAGGCAGGGTTTGTTGTAGATTCTGTCTTGTGTTTTTGCCCAGTGGCTCGAGTAATAACAGTATTTTCATCTATATAGAGTGTGTGTGTGTGTAGGTATTTTACATTGTCCTCCGAGAGTCCAGCGCCGTCTCCACGAGTGTCCAGAGGAGGATTTCTGTACCGTCCAGAGGCTCAAAGTCACAGTCGAAACACAACCACGCGGGAATACAAAGTGGAGCTGATCATGAGGCTCCTGGGAGTCCGTAAAGCTTATTATGGGTAGAGAGAATTGGACCGGGATCGTCTGTACAGGACGTCGCAATTTGGTCCCATGTTATTGTAGGGTTAAAAAGGTAAATTAAAAAAGGTTAAAATGACGCTATTTCTTTGTTTTTCTATGAGTGCCGCGGCCGTTTAGCGAGTTTAGAACCGTTTAATCCTTATTTAGTTCATCAAGTGGTACTCGGTGCAAAACATCTGAGCATTAGTGATCAAATCTCATCTTTTTTTGTGTCTCAAACATGAAATTTGTCCTTATTTGTTAAAAGTGTTAGAAAAAATAACGATAAAGCTAATTTAATCATATTTGTGAGGAAAAGTATAATTGGCGAACTGTTTTTGACTTGTCGGTGTCACATAGGCATAAAAACACGAATCTTCTAAACACACATTTAGTTTTTAAACCTCGTTAAGGTTCATATGGCACTAAAACATGGAAAGTAAAGCCTAACGAAGCGGTACGTAGTCGATCACTGTGGGATCGTTAAAAGGTGCCATTAAAAAAGTAATATTTTGGGAATCCTTCAACATTCAGTTTACATTTTGCCCTCGTTTTTTTTTTTTACACAATCACCAAATTATTGAATTGTCTTCCACCGATTGCCTTTTCGTTCGCTTGACCCTGTAACAGACGTGGAACAGGACTGAGGCTGTAGCTGCCTTTGGCTTCTCACGCTTTGGCCCGAACCCCAGTGGCCTCAAAGTGCTTAAACTCTTTGGATGCTTCAAGTCACACCCAAAAAAAGGAATTGTGTAATGTCCTTTCTTTTTTTTTTAAAGGGCAAATATTGTGTGGCACGTAAAAATAAAGGAAATAAAAAACATTTCATGGAAGGAAAAAGAGGCTTCCTTCAAACCAGACGGATGTGATCTCCATCTACAAAACGATGCACCTCTGATTGGCTGGACATGCAAATGACTCTGTTAAATGAGTCTTAATGTGATTTAGAGCCTGTACATTAGCCATTGAGAAACAACTACTTGTTACGAATGTTTAAAATCAGGTTCAAATTTCTCTCGAAGTTCGAGTTCATAGTTATGTAAGATTTAAAACAGCCTGGCCAGCCAGACTAGCTCTTCTAACCATGTCACTTTTACCAACTGATGCTTATGGAGATTATCGTCTTTACTTAACAACCTTTATCTACCAGTGCACGGTCCGAATGGAGGGGAGACACCATCGAAAAACTATTGATCTTGTTGATTCGATCTAATCCCACTAAAAGGATCTTTAAGTCTGATCTGAAGGAGGCCATGGACTAACTTAAGCAACGTCCAATCAGTCCTGCGGTTTACACAACGCTTAACAAAAAGTGCTTTAGAAATCTCTGCCCTCCAAAAATCACCAAACTGGGAAATTACATTCGCAAAATACAGCTGTTTGTTTTGTGTCAAACCACGATTCAAATGGCCTAATGATGTCAGCTGTTTGAGCCTTGAGACGGCTGTAGGTGCAGGGCCTGGAGAGCGAGCTGCGTCCTGGGGCTGGGGGCCTGGAGAGCGAGCTGCGTCCTGGGGCTGGGGGCCTGGAGAGCGAGCTGCGTCCTGGGGCCCGGAGAGCGAGCTGCGTCCTGGGGCTGGGGGCCCGGAGAGCGAGCTGCGTCCTGGGGCTGGGGGCCTGGAGAGCGAGCTGCGTCCTGGGGCCCGGAGAGCGAGCTGCGTCCTGGGGCTGGGGGCCCGGAGAGCGAGCTGCGTCCTGGGGCCCGGAGAGCGAGCTGCGTCCTGGGGCTGGGGGCCCGGAGAGCGAGCTGCGTCCTGGGGCTGGGGGCCTGGAGAGCGAGCTGCGTCCTGGGGCTGGGGGCCTGGAGAGCGAGCTGCGTCCTGGGGCTGGGGGCCTGGAGAGCGAGCTGCGTCCTGGGGCTGGGGGCCTGGAGAGCGAGCTGCGTCCTGGGGCCCGGAGAGCGAGCTGCGTCCTGGGGCTGGGGGCCCGGAGAGCGAGCTGCGTCCTGGGGCCCGGAGAGCGAGCTGCGTCCTGGGGCTGGGGGCCTGGAGAGCGAGCTGCGTCCTGGGGCCCGGAGAGCGAGCTGCGTCCTGGGGCTGGGGGCCCGGAGAGCGAGCTGCGTCCTGGGGCTGGGGGCCTGGAGAGCGAGCTGCGTCCTGGGGCTGGGGGCCTGGAGAGCGAGCTGCGTCCTGGGGCCCGGAGAGCGAGCTGCATCCTGGGGATGGGGGCCTGGAGAGCGAGCTGCGTCCTTCCTGGAGAGCGAGCTGTGCCCTGGGGCTGGGGGCCCGGAGAGCTAGCTGCGTCCTGGGGCTGTCGGCCGCTGCGTCCTGGGGCTGGGGGCCTGGAGAGCGAGCTGCGTCCTAGTGCTGGGGACCCGGAGAGCTAGCTGCGTCCTGGGGCTGGGGGCCCGGAGAGCTAGCTGCGTCCTGGGGCTGGGGGCCTGGAGAGCGAGATGCGTCCTGGGCCCTACTCTGGATCAGATGAGGGAGATTCGGATGGGGATGCTGCCGGGAGTGTCGGATCTCTGTGGAGACTGGTGGTTGACGAGGTGCTCCACGACAGTGTGTTTGGACATGTGCTTCATAAGGTAGGTCTCCTGCAACAACACAGTTGATTTAGTGCCTTATTTATAATACATTGCATTAAAAAAATCCAAGATAATACAAGATACTAACAGCAAAAAGGGGAAAAACACATTGGACAGGACCACATTGTTACCATTCTCCATATAAGTGTATGATAATTCACTCTTATCTCATGTCATGTACTTATTGAGGTACGGATTGAACTACAGAATAAGTAACTTGTCATTCTAAATGTTCATTGTAAACCGCAATATTCATTTAAAACGGCTTAGTAATAAAAACAGTCCATTGACTTCCTGTTCAAAACTGCAGCACTGATAAGCTCGGCCTCTTCATCGTGACATTTCACTCTGGGTTTTAACGTTTTAACAAAAATTTAGAACATTGAAATTTCAGAACTCCACATGTTTTACTCAGATTCATACTTTTTCAAATAATCACAGTAAAAGTACATGGAGTGTACACTGAGCACTGGAGCCTCAGGAAACCACAGGATTACTCACATATCATGTCATGTGTGAGCTTATGTGTCCAAGTAAGGTCCCTTGTGGCTCTGTAAATTAATATATATGAAATACTATTCATGAGACAATAAAACACAAATGTCAACAAGAAATAATAGAATAGTATGTGAAGTGTATAATAATAATAATAATAATAATAATAATAATAATAATAATGTCTTTAACTGCCATGTGAACTTGGACTAGCATGCTATAGCTCAAGACTAAAACCATTCAGGAAAGGTTCAATTTTGTCCAATTTGTATTTTGTTTTTTTCAGTACAGACACTTCAAACGGGTGTCCAGCTTCGAAACTCGTTTCCGCGGCGGCGCGACTCACTGAGGTGTAGGCGCGGCCGCACATGCTGCAGCAGTAGGCCTTAGCGTTCTTTATGGCGTGGGCGGACAGGTGGATCTGCAGCGACGCCGAGTCCGAGTAGGCACGGTAACAGTTGGGGCATTTGTACGGCTTGTCTTTGTTGTGCTGCCTCTGGTGAGACTGTGGACAGAGACACACGGCTTCAGGACACGGCACGTTCAGCGGCACGTTCAGCGGCACGTTCAGCGGCACGTTCAGCGGCACGTTCAGCGGCACGTTCAGCGGCACGTTCAGCGGCGGGACTGACCTGGAGGTTGGAGAGCTGCGTGAAGGCCTTTTCGCAGCCGGGATGAGCACATTTGTACGGCCGGTCACCAGTGTGGATTCTGGAGGAGGGAAGAATAAAGATGAGTCTGACACTCATCTAGGGCCAGATATGCCAGATAACCGCGATGTCACGGGCGATGTCGCGGGCGATGTCACGGGCGATGTCGCGGGCGATGTCGCGGGCGATGTCGCGGGCGATGTCACGGGCGATGTCACGAGCGATGTCACGAGCGATGTCACGGACAATGTCACGGGCAATGTCACGGGCGATGTCACAAGCGATGTCACGAGCGATGTCACGATGTCACGAGCGATGTCGCGGGCGATGTCGCGGGCGATGTCGCGGGCGATGTCACGATGTCACAAGCGATGTCACGAGCGATGTCACGATGTCACGAGCGATGTCACGGGCGATGTCGCGGGCGATGTCACGGGCGATATCACGGGCGATGTCACGAGCGATATCACAAGCGATGTCACGATGTCACAAGCGATGTCACGAGCGATGTCACGATGTCACAAGCGATGTCACGAGCGATGTCACGGGCAATGTCACGGGCGATGTCACGAGCGATGTCACGGACGATGTCACGGGCGATGTCACGATGTCACAAGCGATGTCACGAGCGATGTCACGATGTCACAAGCGATGTCACGAGCGATGTCACGAGCGATGTCACGATGTCACAAGCGATGTCACGATGTCACAAGCGATGTCGCGGGCGATGTCGCGGGCGATGTCACGGGCGATGTCACGAGCGATGTCACGGGCGATGTCACGATGTCACAAGCGATGTCACGAGCAATGTCACGATGTCACAAGCGATGTCACGAGCGATGTCACGGGCGATGTCGCGGGCGATGTCACGGGCGATGTCACGAGCGATGTCACGGGCGATGTCACGAGCGATGTCACGAGCGATGTCACGGGCGATGTCACGGGCGATGTCACGGGCGATGTCACGATGTCACAAGCGATGTCACGGGCGATGTCACGAGCGATGTCACGGGCGATGTCACGGGCGATGTCACGAGCGATATCACGAGCGATATCACGAGCGATGTCACGATGTCACAAGCGATGTCACGAGCGATGTCACGATGTCACAAGCGATGTCACGAGCGATGTCACGGGCGATGTCACGGGCGATGTCACGGGCGATGTCACGGGCGATGTCACGGGCGATGTCACGATGTCACGAGCGATGTCACGAGCGATGTCACGATGTCACAAGCGATGTCACGAGCGATGTCACGATGTCACGAGCGATGTCACGGGCGATGTCGCGGGCGATGTCACGGGCGATGTCACGGGCGATGTCACAGGCGATGTCACGGGCGATGTCACGATGTCACAAGCGATGTCACGAGCGATGTCACGATGTCACGAGCGATGTCACGGGCGATGTCGCGGGCGATGTCACGGGCGATGTCACGGGCGATGTCACGAGCGATATCACAAGCGATGTCACGATGTCACAAGCGATGTCACGATGTCACAAGCGATGTCACGAGCGATGTCACGAGCGATGTCACAAGCGATGTCACGAGCGATGTCACGGGCAATGTCACGGGCGATGTCACGAGCGATGTCACGGGCGATGTCACGGACGATGTCACGGGCGATGTCACAATGTCAGAAGCGATGTCACGAGCGATGTCACGATGTCACAAGCGATGTCACGAGCGATGTCACGAGCGATGTCACGATGTCACAAGCGATGTCACGATGTCACAAGCGATGTCGCGGGCGATGTCGCGGGCGATGTCGGGGGCGATGTCACGGGCGATGTCACGATGTCACAAGCGATGTCACGAGCAATGTCACGATGTCACAAGCGATGTCACGAGCGATGTCACGGGCGATGTCGCGGGCGATGTCACGGGCGATGTCACGAGCGATGTCACGGGCGATGTCACGGGCGATGTCACGGGCGATGTCACGGGCGATGTCACGATGTCACAAGCGATGTCACGGGCGATGTCACGAGCGATGTCACGGGTGATGTCACGGGCGATGTCACGGGCGATGTCACGAGCGATATCACGAGCGATGTCACGATGTCACAAGCGATGTCACGAGCGATGTCACGATGTCACAAGCGATGTCACGAGCGATGTCACGGGCGATGTCACGGGCGATGTCACAGGCGATGTCACGGGCGATGTCACGAGCGATGTCACGAGCGATGTCACGATGTCACAAGCGATGTCACGAGCGATGTCACGGGCGATGTCACAGGCGATGTCACAAGCGATGTCACGAGCGATGTCACGGGCGATGTCACGAGCGATGTCACGGGCGATGTCACGGGCGATGTCACAACGATGTCACGGGCGATGTCACGGGCGATGTCACGGGCGATGTCACGAGCGATGTCACGAGCGATGTCACGAGCGATGTCACGAGCGATATGACGGGCGATGTCACGAGCGATGTCACGGGCGATGTCACGAGCGATGTCACGAGCGATGTCACGAGCGATGTCACGAGCGATGTCACAAAGTCACGAGCGGTGTCACGAGCGATGTCACAAGCGATGTCACGAGCGATGCCACAATGTCACGAGCGGTGTCACGAGCGATGTCACAAGCGATGTCGCGAGCGATGTCACGAGCGGTGTCACGAGCGATGTCGCGAGCGATGTCACGAGCGATGTCACGAGCGATGTCACAATGTCACGAGCGGTGTCACGAGCGATGTCACAAGCGATGTCGCGAGCGACGTCACGAGCGATGTCACGAGCGATATCACGAGCGATATCACGAGCGATATCACGAGCGATGTCACGATATCACGAGCGATGTCACGAGCGATGTCACGAGCGATATCACGAGCGATATCACGAGCGATATCACGAGCGATGTCACAATGTCACGAGCGGTGTCACGAGCGATGTCACGATGTCACAAGCGATGTCACGAGCGATGTCACGATGTCACGAGCGATGTCACGGGCGATGTCGCGGGCGATGTCACGGGCGATGTCACGATGTCACAAGCGATGTCACGAGCGATGTCACGATGTCACGAGCGATGTCACGGGCGATGTCGCGGGCGATGTCACGGGCGATGTCACGGGCAATGTCACGGGCGATGTCACGATGTCACAAGCGATGTCACGAGCGATGTCACGAGCGATGTCACGAGCGATGTCACGGGCAATGTCGCGGGCGATGTCACGGGCGATGTCACGAGCGATGTCACGGACGATGTCACGGGCGATGTCACGAGCGATATCACAAGCGATGTCACGATGTCACAAGCGATGTCACGAGCGATGTCACGATGTCACAAGCGATGTCACGAGCGATGTCACGGGCAATGTCACGGGCGATGTCACGAGCGATGTCACGGACGATGTCACGGGCGATGTCACGGACGATGTCACGGGCGATGTCACGATGTCACAAGCGATGTCACGATGTCACAAGCGATGTCACGATGTCACAAGCGATGTCACGAGCAATGTCACGGGCGATGTCGCGGGCGATGTCACGGGCGATGTCACGAGCGATGTCACGGACGATGTCACGGGCGATGTCACGAGCGATATCACAAGCGATGTCACGAGCGATGTCACGAGCGATGTCACGAGCGATGTCACGATGTCACAAGCGATGTCACGAGCGATGTCACGAGCGATGTCACGAGCGATGTCACGGGCGATGTCACGGGCGTTGTCACGGGCGATGTCGCGGGCGATGTCGCGGGCGATGTCACGGGCGATGTCGCGGGCGATGTCGCGGGCGATGTCGCGGGCGATGTCACGAGCGATGTCACGAGCGATGTCACGGGCGATGTCACGGGCGATGTCACGATGTCACGAGCGATGTCACGAGCGATGTAACGATGTCACGAGCGATGTCACGGGCGATGTCGCGGGCGATGTCGCGGGCGATGTCACGGGCGATGTCACGGGCGATGTCACGGGCGATGTCACGAGCGATATCACAAGCGATGTCACAAGCGATGTCACGATGTCACAAGCGATGTCACGAGCGATGTCACGATGTCACAAGCGATGTCACGAGCGATGTCACGGGCAATGTCACGGACGATGTCACGGGCGATGTCACGGACGATGTCACGGGCGATGTCACGGACGATGTCACGGGCGATGTCACGATGTCACAAGCGATGTCACGAGCGATGTCACGATGTCACAAGCGATGTCACGAGCGATGTCACGGGCGATGTCGCGGGCGATGTCACGAGCGATGTCACGGACGATGTCACGAGCGATACCACAAGCGATGTCACGATGTCACAAGCGATGTCACGAGCGATGTCACGATGTCACAAGCGATGTCACGAGCGATGTCACGGGCGATGTCACGGGCGATGTCACGAGCGATGTCACGAGCGATGTCACGAGCGATGTCACGGGCGATGTCACGGGCAATGTCACGAGCGATGTCACGGGCGATGTCACGGGCGATGTCACGAGCGATATCACGATGTCACAAGCAATGTCACGGGCGATGTCACGGGCGATGTCACGGGCGATGTCACGGGCGATGTCGCAGGCGATGTCGCGGGCGATGTCGCGGGCGATGTCGCGGGCGATGTCACGGGCGATGTCACGAGCGATGTCACGGGCGATGTCACGATGTCACGAGCGATGTCACGATGTCACAAGCGATGTCACGAGCGATGTCACGGGCGATGTCACGGGCGATGTCACGGGCGATGTCACGGGCGATGTCACGGGCGATGTCACGGGCGATGTCACGAGCGATGTCACGGGCAATGTCACGGGCGATGTCACGAGCGATGTCACGATGTCACAAGCGATGTCACGAGCGATGTCACGATGTCACAAGCGATGTCACGAGCGATGTCACGAGCGGTGTCACGAGCGATGTCACAAGCGATGTCGCGAGCGACGTCACGAGCGATGTCACGAGCGATATCACGAGCGATATCACGAGCGATATCACGAGCGATGTCACGATATCACAAGCGATGTCACGAGCAATTTCACGATGTCACAAGCGATGTCGCGGGCGATGTCACGGGCGATGTCACGAGCGATGTCACGGGCGATGTCACGAGCGATGTCACGAGCGATGTCACGGGCGATGTCACGGGCGATGTCACGGGCGATGTCACGATGTCACAAGCGATGTCACGGGCGATGTCACGAGCGATGTCACGGGCGATGTCACGGGCGATGTCACGGGCGATATCACGAGCGATGTCACGATGTCACAAGCGATGTCACGAGCGATGTCACGATGTCACAAGCGATGTCACGGGCGATGTCACGGACGATGTCACGGGCGATGTCACGGGCGATGTCACGAGCGATGTCACGGGCAATGTCACGGGCGATGTCACGAGCGATGTCACGAGCGATGTCACGATGTCACAAGCGATGTCACGAGCGATGTCACGATGTCACAAGCGATGTCACGAGCGATGTCACGGGCGATGTCACGGGCGATGTCACGAGCGATGTCACGATGTCACAAGCGATGTCACGAGCGATGTCACGATGTCACAAGCGATGTCACGAGCGATGTCACGGGCGATGTCACGGGCGATGTCACGAGCGATGTCACGAGCGATGTCACGGGCGATGTCACGGGCGATGTCACGAGCGATGTCACGGGCGATGTCACGGGCGATGTCACGGGCGATGTCACAACGATGTCACGGGCGATGTCACGAGCGATGTCACGGGCGATGTCACGGGCGATGTCACGAGCGATGTCAAGAGCGATGTCACGAGCGATGTCACGAGCGATATGACGAGCGATGTCACGAGCGATGTCACGGGCGATGTCACGAGCGATGTCACGAGCGATGTCACGAGCGATGTCACAAAGTCACGAGCGGTGTCACGAGCGGTGTCACGAGCTATGTCGCGAGCGATGTCACGAGCGATGTCACGAGTGATGTCACAATGTCACGAGCGGTGTCACGAGCGATGTCACAAGCGATGTCACGAGCGATGCCACAATGTCACGAGCGGTGTCACGAGCGATGTCACAAGCGATGTCGCGAGCGATGTCACGAGCGATGTCACAAAGTCACGAGCGGTGTCACGAGCGGTGTCACGAGCTATGTCGCGAGCGATGTCACGAGCGATGTCACGAGTGATGTCACAATGTCACGAGCGGTGTCACGAGCGATGTCACAAGCGATGTCACGAGCGATGCCACAATGTCACGAGCGGTGTCACGAGCGATGTCACAAGCGATGTCACGAGCGATGTCACGGGCGATGTCACGGGCGATGTCACGAGCGATGTCACGAGCGATGTCACGAGCGATGTCACGAGCGATATGACGATATGTCACGGGCGATGTCACGAGCGATGTCACGAGCGATGTCACGAGCGATGTCACGAGCGATGTCACAAAGTCACGAGCGGTGTCACGAGCGGTGTCACGAGCGGTGTCACGAGCTATGTCGCGAGCGATGTCACGAGCGATGTCACGAGTGATGTCACAATGTCACGAGCGGTGTCACGAGCGATGTCACAAGCGATGTCACGAGCGATGCCACAATGTCACGAGCGGTGTCACGAGCGATGTCACAAGCGATGTCGCGAGCGATGTCACGAGCGGTGTCACGAGCGATGTCGCGAGCGATGTCACGAGCGATGTCACGAGCGATGTCACGAGTGATGTCACAATGTCACGAGCGGTGTCACGAGCGATGTCACAAGCGATGTCACGAGCGATGCCACAATGTCATGAGCGGTGTCACGAGCGATGTCACAAGCGATGTCGCGAGCGATGTCACGAGCGGTGTCACGAGCGATGTCGCGAGCGATGTCACGAGCGATGTCACGAGCGATGTCACAATGTCACGAGCGGTGTCACGAGCGATGTCACAAGCGATGTCGCGAGCGACGTCACGAGCGATGTCACGAGCGATATCACGAGCGATATCACGAGCGATGTCACGATATCACGAGCGATGTCACGATATCACGAGCGATGTCACGAGCGATGTCACGAGCGATATCACGAGCGATATCACGAGCGATGTCACAATGTCACGAGCGGTGTCACGAGCGATGTCACGATGTCACAAGCGATGTCACGAGCGATGTCACGAGCGATGTCACGAGCGATGTCACGATGTCACAAGCGATGTCACGAGCGATGTCACGAGCGATGTCACGAGCGATGTCACGGGCGATGTCACGAGCGATATCACGAGCGATGTCACGATGTCACAAGCGATGTCACGAGCGATGTCACGATGTCACAAGCGATGTCACGAGCGATGTCACGGGCGATGTCACGGGCGATGTCACGGGCGATGTCACGGGCGATGTCACGAGCGATGTCACGGGCAATGTCACGGGCGATGTCACGAGCGATGTCACGATGTCACAAGCGATGTCACGAGCGATGTCACGATGTCACAAGCGATGTCACGAGCGATGTCACGGGCGATGTCACGGGCGATGTCACGGGCGATGTCACGAGCGATGTCACGAGCGATGTCACGATGTCACAAGCGATGTCACGAGCGATGTCACGGGCGATGTCACGGGCGATGTCACGAGCGATGTCACGAGCGATGTCACGGGCGATGTCACGGGCGATGTCACGAGCGATGTCACGGGCGATGTCACGAGCGATGTCACGGGCGATGTCACGGGCGATGTCACGAGCGATGTCACGAGCGATATGACGAGCGATGTCACGAGCGATGTCACGGGCGATGTCACGAGCGATGTCACGAGCGATGTCACGAGCGATGTCACGAGCGATGTCACAAAGTCACGAGCGGTGTCACGAGCGGTGTCACGAGCTATGTCGCGAGCGATGTCACGAGCGATGTCACGAGTGATGTCACAATGTCACGAGCGGTGTCACGAGCGATGTCACAAGCGATGTCACGAGCGATGCCACAATGTCACGAGCGGTGTCACGAGCGATGTCACAAGCGATGTCGCGAGCGATGTCACGAGCGGTGTCACGAGCGATGTCGCGAGCGATGTCACGAGCGATGTCACGAGCGATGTCACAATGTCACGAGCGGTGTCACGAGCGATGTCACAAGCGATGTCGCGAGCGACGTCACGAGCGATGTCACGAGCGATATCACGAGCGATGTCACGATATCACGAGCGATGTCACGAGCGATGTCACGAGCGATATCACGAGCGATATCACGAGCGATGTCACAATGTCACGAGCGGTGTCACGAGCGATGTCACGATGTCACAAGCGATGTCACGAGCGATGTCACGAGCGATGTCACGAGCGATGTCACGATGTCACAAGCGATGTCACGAGCGATGTCACGAGCGATGTCACGAGCGATATCACAAGCAATGTCACGATGTCACAAGCGATGTCACGAGCGATGTCACGATGTCACAAGCGATGTCACGAGTGATGTCACGGGCGATGTCACGGGCGATGTCACGGGCGATGTCACGAGCGATGTCATGAGCGATGTCATGGGCGATGTCATGGGCGATGTCACGAGCGATGTCACGAGCGATGTCACGGGCGATGTCACGGGCGATGTCACGGGCAATGTCACGATGTCACAAGCGATGTCACGGGCGATGTCACGAGCGATGTCACGGGCGATGTCACGAGCGATGTCACAAGCGATGTCGCGAGCGATGTCACGAGCGGTGTCACGAGCGATGTCGCGAGCGATGTCACGAGCGATGTCACGAGCGATGTCACAATGTCACGAGCGGTGTCACGAGCGATGTCACAAGCGATGTCGCGAGCGACGTCACGAGCGATGTCACGAGCGATATCACGAGCGATATCACGAGCGATGTCACGATATCACGAGCGATGTCACGAGCGATGTCACGAGCGATATCACGAGCGATATCACGAGCGATGTCACAATGTCACGAGCGGTGTCACGAGCGATGTCACGATGTCACAAGCGATGTCACGAGCGATGTCACGAGCGATGTCACGATGTCACAAGCGATGTCACGAGCGATGTCACGAGCGATATCACAAGCAATGTCACGATGTCACAAGCGATGTCACGAGCGATGTCACGATGTCACAAGCGATGTCACGAGTGATGTCACGGGCGATGTCACGGGCGATGTCACGGGCGATGTCACGAGCGATGTCATGAGCGATGTCATGGGCGATGTCATGGGCGATGTCACGAGCGATGTCACGAGCGATGTCACGGGCGATGTCACGGGCGATGTCACGGGCAATGTCACGATGTCACAAGCGATGTCACGGGCGATGTCACGAGCGATGTCACGGGCGATGTCACGAGCGATATCACGATGTCACAAGCGATGTCACGGGCGATGTCACGGGCGATGTCACGGGCGACGTCACGAGCGGTGTCACGAGCAATGTCACGAGCGATATCACGAGCGATATCACGGGCAATGTCACGAGCGATGTCACGAGCGATGTCGCGAGCGATGTCGCGAGCGATGTCGCGAGCGATGTCACAAGCGATGTCACGAGCGATGTCACGAGCGGTGTCACGAGCGATATCACGAGCGATATCACGAGCGATATCACGAGCGATATCACGAGCGATATCACGAGCGATATGACGAGCGATGTCACGAGCGATATCACGAGCGATATCACGAGCGATATCACGAGCGATGTCACGAGCGATATCAGGAGCGATATCACGAGCGATGTCACGGGCGATGTCACGGGCGATATTGCGGGCGATGTCACGGGCGATGTCACGAGCGATGTCACGAGCGATGTTACGGGCGATGTCACGATGTCACAAGCGATGTCACAAGCGATGTCACGGGCAATGTCACGAGCGATGTCACGGGCGATGTCACGGGCGATGTCACGAGCGATATCACAAGCGATGTCACAAGCGATGTCACGAGCGATGTCACAATGTCACAAGCGATGTCACGAGCGATGTCACGGGCTATATCACGGGCGATGTCACGGGCGATGTCACGAGCGATGTCACGAGCGATGTCACGGGCGATGTCACGAGCAATGTCACGAGCGATGTCACGGGCGATGTCACGGGCGATGTCACGAGCGATATCACAAGCGATGTCGCGATGTCACAAGCGATGTCACGAGCGATGTCACGGGCGATGTCACGAGCGATGTCACGAGCAATGTCACGAGCGATGTCACGAGCAATGTCACGAGTGATGTCACGATGTCACGAGCGATGTCACAAGCGATGTCACGAGCGATGTCACGAGCGATGTCACGAGCAATGTCACGAGCAATGTCACGAGCGATGTCACGAGCAATGTCACGAGTGATGTCACGATGTCACAAGCGATGTCACAAGCGATGTCACGAGCGATGTCACAATGTCACAAGCGATGTCACGAGCGATGTCACGGGCTATATCACGGGCGATGTCACGGGCGATGTCACGAGCGATGTCACGAGCGATGTCACGGGCGATGTCACGGGCGATGTCACGAGCGATATCACAAGCGATGTCGCGATGTCACAAGCGATGTCACGAGCGATGTCACGGGCGATGTCACGGGCGATGTCACGAGCAATGTCACGAGCGATGTCACGATGTCACGAGCGATGTCACAAGCGATGTCACGAGCGATGTCACGGGCGATGTCACGGGCGATGTCACGAGCGATGTGACGAGCGATGTCACGAGCGATGTCACGAGCGATGTCACGAGCGGTGTCACGAGCGATGTCACGAGCGGTGTCACGAGCGATGTCACGAGCGGTGTCACGAGCGATGTCACGAGCGGTGTCACGAGCGATGTCACGAGCGATGTCACGAGCGATGTCACGAGCGATGTCACGAGCGATATCACGAGCGATATCACGAGCGATGTCACAATGTCACGAGCGATGTCACGAGCGATGTCACGTGCGATGTCACGAGCGTTGTCACGAGCGATATCACGAGCGTTGTCACGAGCGATGTCACGGGAAAAAACCTTGCGACTTAACGATTATTCACAATTATTGTAAGCGTACGACGGTGAAATCTTTCATTTTCTTTCGTTCCCGTGGTCTAAAAAATGTGCTATTCCTAAAGTTTGTGCCCGGTTTTACGAATATGAACTTTCTGTAAGACTAAATAAAGTTAAACGTGACAAAAACAGACAATTTAAAAAAAAATCTTCACATTTTGGTCTATTTTTTGGACAATTGATTGAACCAAAAAATAATAAATTTTCCTTCTAAAATTGTCACGGTTATTATTTTTTATTCTTACGATTATATTGTGGCCTGAATTATTCACGATTATCAATTAACCAAATAATTGTGACATCCCTGTTTGTCACAATACTAAAATGTCAATACTAAGGAATAATACTGCATTCCATTTATCCGTTTATCCTTCTTAGAGTTTTTGTGTTCCAGTTGTCAAAACAATGAGCAGTGTATTAGAGTTTGTGCATTTCCTCTACGTCTGGAGTTTGTGGAGTTGTTTAGAAGTGACACAGAGGAAGAAGAATTCAATGGATTTAGTGATTTGGGGTAAAACTGATGCTTTGGTAAACTTGTTAGCATGTTCTTTATGCTATAGTTATCTGAATAACTGTTCATATGTTACGTTAACATACCAGACACTTACCACAGTTCTGTCTGTGCCTCATGTAGCTGAAGGTGTTAGCGTTAGCATACGTCATGTAGCTGAAGGTGTTAGCGTTAGCATACGTACACCTATTCACCATGTTCTCTCATCTGTTATTATTTTAAATTGCACTTTAAAGATGAAATGTCTGTTCTTGGTCGTGGATTTTATCAAATACATTTCCCAAAAAATGTGACTTATACTCCAGTGCGACTTATATATGTTTTTTCTTCTCTATTATGCATTTTTTGGCTGGTGCGACTTATACTCCGGAAAATACGGTAATAATCCTGACCTGGTGTGCTGCTGCAGGTGCGACAGCTGCCTGAAGGAGTTCTCGCAGTAGGAGCAGTGGTACGGTTTGATGCCCAGGTGGATGCGCAGGTGCTGGGACAGGTACGAGGCGTTGGCGAAGGTTTTGGAGCAGTGCGGACACTTGTGGGCCTTGGCTTCCGTGTGCGACTTGGAGTGGAGCTGCATCTCCGACTTGGACAGGAAGGTCAGCGGGCACACCTTACATCTGAGAGGGGGGAGAACGGGGAACGTGAACCCAGCGCCACCGCCTGTGTGCTCAGTGAATACAGCGCTAACGGTAGTGCTAAAAGTGATAGCTTTGTTTTCTTTACGAATGCAACACTTTTTCCCAGTGTCATTTCACATTATTTCAAAGATCATTATTATTTCTTTTGCATGATTGTTAACATTTAGAGTCATAACATAATATATTTACAAAGGAAAATGGGACGGTGGGAAGATATTGAGCAAATGTGGAAAATGTGGAGTTAATTAAGGACTGGTCAGTTAAAACTAGTAGCCGCCGTCCCAAAAAGCAGTGTAACAAACATGTATTGCAAAATAAATAACAAACTGTGAAATGTGAATTTTACCTCACAAGTTTTTGACAATAAAGTATGTCCAAATATCACTTTGTCTCGTTATTGTGGACCCATTCTCGAGTCGCATCCCTTCTGACCAAAAAGGACTAATTCTCATGCTAAAATTATCATAAAAAATGTTTTAAAAAGGCAGTTTTTAAATACAATTTTAGAAATACCTTTAGTTTACTTGTAGACATTTTATTGTTAGAACGGTAAAGCAGGGATAGAATTAAATTAATCATAGCCTCAATTCTTTCAATGTATTTGAACACAAACTGTCTCAGTATTGGATTTATACTGCAATACAGATCAAATCAGATCAAAACAAACTTCATCCAAACAATTACATCCTCTTCTCTCACACAAACCTATTTCCTCTTTCACCACATCTGTAGAGGAGCTCTCTAATTCTCTTAATATATTCACGATTCTGTTTAACTCTCAATTTGTTGTTTACAACAAAACACATGCAAATGATCATTCTACTACTACTAATGCAGTCGTTGTGCTTTCCTACGCATCATCCTTAGCCGTTTCACATATAACAGCAGACGCGGTCCCCACCTGTACGTTCGTCCCTCTTTGGGCGCCACGGTAACACAGCCCTGGTCTGTGAGGAGCGGGTAGGGCACCACCAGCAGCGGTCCGGACGGGTTCTCGGCCTTGATCTTCTTCCTCCCGCGTGGAGCTTTGGGAGGCGGTCCCAGAAGTCCCGCCAGACCACCGGACTTCATGTGGTCCATCCCGGGCACAGCGGTCAGCCCCGAGAGGATGTTGACACAGGGGGCGCCGCTGAGTCTGCTGCTGCTGGAGGTGGACGTGGTGAGGGTCAGGGCGTCCGAGATGCTGTGGGTGTCCGCTCTCGAGGAAGGAACTAAACCTGGAGATGGGTTGAAGCAGCTCAGTCAGCAGATGTTTTCATGGATTTCAGTCATTTCTTGCCAATAGTTAGCAATTTGAATTCACAAATGACTGAGTTTATAGAGTTTCCTCTACAAACAGCACGTTCTGTTGTAGGACGTGTAGGAGGAGACCCGGATGTCCAAGGACCCAGCTCATCCGGTCACCCAGAAAATGGACCCGCCTACACCGCGCCGCTCGACCACGCCGCATTTGTTAACTTATCAAACCAATCAGCAGTGGTTTCATGGGTTTATGGGGCTTTATTGGCACCCAGAAAGACTCCCGGTGTCGCAGACATTCATCGCTGGTCAAAACCATCACCGTGACCGGCTCAGTTTGGTGAATAAATGCATAAATGTCATGTCTGAGGCTCCTCCCACCTGCTCGGTGGTTGAGCCGCGCTGACTGCTCGCTGAGTTGCCTCATGTGCCAGTCTTCCCACAGTCCTTTGGCCTTCACTGCAGACTTGTCATCCATATTTACATCTGCGATCAAGCATAGAGTTATACCACTTTTAAAAGAGGACAATACATTTTTGTCACTTTGGCATTTGTATTTGATGTAATAGAACTTAAAATAACAATAAAAAAACAGAGCCTGAGACTGGGGTCGAGTTGTTTTAGCTGTGGAACATGGGTCTGTCCTTAAGAAAAGCGAAATTAATGAAATAATAGTTTAAATAGCCCATTATTTGTTTCTTTCCCTCTGCCTCATGAACACTTCTTAAACAGTCACTTTAACCATAATTTAATCACTCACTGCACTGTTCACTTTCTGCACTACATATGTAAACTCAACTTTTATCCTATAGCAGATTTTAATTGTTTTCCTTTTGATTTTATATAGGTTGATTCATCATTGTTCATTGTTTTGTCGTATTTTCCGGACTATAAATTGCACCAGCCAAAAAATGCATAATAGAGAAGAAAAAACATATATAATTCGTATTTTTGGGGGAAATTTATTTGATAAAATCCAAGACCAGGAACAGACATTTCATCTTGAAATATAGTTTAAATTAATAACGGATTAGAGAACACGGTGAATAGGTGTACGTATGCTAACGCTAACACCTTCAGCTACATGACGTATGCTAACGCTAACACCTTCAGCTACATGACGTATGCTAACGCTAACACCTTCAGCTACATGACGTATGCTAACGCTAACACCTTCAGCTACATGACGTATGCTAACGCTAACACCTTCAGCTACATGACGTATGCTAACGCTAACACCTTCAGCTACATGACGTATGCTAATGCTAACACCTTCAGCTACATGAGGCACAGACAGAACTGTGGTAAGTGTCTGGTATGTTAACGTAACATATGAACAGTTATTCAGATAACTATAGCATAAAGAACATGCTAACAAGTTTAGCAAAGCATCAGTTTTACCCCAAATCACTAAATCCATTGAATTCTTCCTCTGTGTCACTTCTAAACAACTCCACAAACTCCAGAGGAAGAGGAAGTGCAGATTCTTCTTCTGCATCGCTTAGAGTTTAGAGCGCCCTCTTGTGGTTGTCAGTGTGAAAATAACAGATAATATCACGTTTAAGTCGCTCTGGAGTATAAGTCGCACCCCGGCCAAAACTATGAAATGACTTATAGTCCGGAAAATACGTTATGTTGATTTATCATTGTTCATTGTTTTATGTTGCACCAAATCACCAAAGCAAGTTCCTATGTTTGTGATTCTGTGCTTTAGAAATGGCAATAAACCTTTTTCCGATTCTGATGTTTTACAGAAATGTGGTTATGATCTGCAATCTGCCAAAAAAATGATTGCCCTCTTCGGTTCTACCTAGTACTGCAGAAGCACACACTGATACTGGACATTGCCCCTTAAAAAAGGCTTCCTGTTGCAATTCAGTTTTCGCAGGAGCATAATATGATAGGAATATTTGACTTGATGACGTAACTACCTGGGGAAACTTTAAAAGGAGCACTAAGAGCTTTAAGAGCGAGAAGACGCGGGAATAAAAGCACGAACGATGCTAAATACAACTCCAGACACGTTATAGATGAGGGAATAACACGGTTAAAGAGCTAAAACAAAGTCTAATTACACACATCGCTCCTCCTTACCTGGGCCGGAGCTGGTGGCAGGCCGGGCGTGCAGGGTGATATCCGACCCCTGCGTGTGATGCCCGGGTAACGACTGCTGCTGTGTCAGAGACTTGGGCCCCGTCAGGCCGTGAGGGGCGCCCCCTTCTGGAGGGGGGGAGTGCTGCACGAGGAGCGACTGTTGGGAGGGCGCGGAGGTCGGGGGCAGGTGCAGCGGGCGGATCTTCTCGCCCATCAGCTGCTCCTTGATCTTGTTTATGAGAACGAGGTTGTCCAGCTGAAACGATTAACGCGTCATGCTCAACAGAAAACAGCAACCGGTGTCAGCGTCTTCTGCCGCGGCAAGAACGGCCCGATTATTGGAAGATTCTGTTGCCTGCGGGTGTAACACTAATGTGGATAAGAGATCAAAGTAGAATATAAAGAAGTAGCTCTCTAATACACAATCTGAGGATTTAATCTGGACTGAATAGAGAAGCATTTTAGCCTCACTGGCCGAGCGTCTAAAATGTGAATTATCTTTTTAACAAATATGTGAAGCACTTTGTGATTGTATGTCTGTGAATGGTGCTATGCAAATAAAATATACTTAATTACTTAGAATCGTTTATTTGTGTGTATATACAGTCATTTTCTTTTCTTTTTTCATTGTTTACTACTGTGTGGCACTTGCTACTATGAAAAGAAAATGTGGGAAATGTGTAGATCAAATATCTCCATGATAGAATGTCCTTTAGTGTTGGATATAATGCATGAACCTCAGCAGGGTTGAATTAGACTCCACAGCAGGATCTTATTCTGATGGACCGGTGGCCGAAGACATTCACACGGGGCTAAGAATAGTTCTGAATGTGATGGAAATGTCAGAGCTGGAGCAGACTTACCTGGCCGGGCATCGAGGGAGGCGGAGGCCAGAAGTACGGGTTATTGAACCGAGGCTCCGCCATCCTGAAACAAGACGACTGTGCGGTTTACAATGTGCCAAGCGAGTATTTGTCTGTGCCACAAATACAGGACACAAATAATATAATCACATGTAATAAACTATCTATTCTATTCCATCTATTCAACAGTGAGCCTGTAAATAGTACCACTTAATAGACAAAACCAACAGTTTGACAAATAATAAGCTGTTTTGTGTTATTATGTAATAAGGCTTATACTATTAATAACCAAAACTTACGTTTATATTCCCAACTTGAAACGATTATGAAATATGCTAGTGTTATATACCTTTTTTCACCTGTAACTCCTTCACTGAACCACAGCCTCAGCAGCATCAGAAGTGAATTCCTGTTTCAGGTTTTTAGACTCGTAATTCCTTTGTTTCACCATGAAGCTCAAATGTCATGAAATGTTACCAAATGTTGTTTGAAACGTTGTTGAAAACGCGTGAGCTCCAGACGTGAGTTTGGAGAGTGAGACTTTCTCATGTGTGTGGCCCCTGAGGCCCCTGAGGCCCCTGGCCAGCGCTGCGTCCCACACTCTCTCAGACACTCTTAAAACATTTCCAGACAAAAGAGAAACAAAAATGGCAGCCTTATTTTTATAAGGCGGGGACGCCATATTCTGCAGCCCCCAAACTGTGCGCAGGGGTCTTCAGTGCGCGGGGCCCGGCGCGCGGGTGTGTGAGGCGCGCGCGGCCGCTGAGACAAAGGTGTGTTTATCATGTCACGGGCTTGAATGATTGTTTACGGCGGCTTTGAATAGCCCGGCCTCCCTTAAAAAAACTGACACTTCCTACAACAAGCATCCGAGCCCCGCAGAAACAACACGCACACGCACGCGGGAACAGCGCGAGCTCCGGCGCGGGGAGAGCGCTGTTCCCGCACAAAGCCTCGTCCCCGCACAAAAAACACTGAGCCATGTTGTCCACTTTCCATTTTTGTCCTCATTCTGCAACTTTTGGGCGAAACAGCGGCTGCACAAACGCCCGCACTCGCCGTGGCATCCGCTCGTCTCCTTAGTTACAGGCGCGGAGCCGCGCGCGGAGCCTTTACTGCATGTAAACACGCGCACACCTACCTTTTGTCCAGCTTGCAGATAATGCCTTTTGCAGATATATATATATTTTTTTAAAGCTAGATGTTCTTCTCTCTCGCCGCTGCCTCCAGACGCAGCAGCACTTCCGGGTCGCTTTGTTCACTTCTGGTGTAGCCGAGGCGCGCGCGATGCTACAGCTAGCGCCTGAGAAAACGGCGCTTTTCGCTCACTAAATGCCGCTTTTCGTGCGTCCGCCGTGCGCACGTTGCACTTGTGGTGGAGGTAAAACGCGTCGTACTGTCCATAAGTCTGGAGAAATGACGACGCACTGAAGGAATATTAAAACATCTAGGGTTATTTGCGTAATAAGAGTGTAAAGCGGCAGTTGCTTGTTATTACTATGTTACTACAGAGTAATAACATAATACTGCGGTAATAGCGGCCACATACTTGCTGCAGTTGAAAATAAGCTTTAAAAAAATGACTAGTTCAAAGTTAAAAATACACAGTGTCATTTTCTGGTGCACTATGTACATATTGTTTAGCTGCATATGACTGAAAGGATTTTTATTTGCACTCTTCTCTTTTGTTTGTGATTTCATTAGTTTAGACAATCAGTTGGACTGATTTAAAAAGGACTTAAAAAGGAGTTGGACTCCGAAAACACGTTACCCTTTGTGGCTAGGTGTTTTTTTAATTACATTTTTTTTATTTAGTTAATTTTATTGTATTTCTGTTTCTGTAATTTCTTTGTGATTTTAATGCATTTTTCCTGCCGTGTGAAGCTCTTTGAATTGCCTTGTATGAAATGTGCTCTACAAATAAACTTGCCTTGCCATATCATGCCTATTTCTAACCTTATTTAACCTGACTTGTTTTTTATATATCTGGTAGCTATTCATTGTTCATTGTATTGTTGTTTGTGTTGCACCAAATCACCAGGACAAGTTCCTATGTTTGTGAATTTTGTGATTTTCTGATTCTGATTGATTTTCTGCTTATTCATTTTATGTCCGAAAAAAACACAAGTCATTTCTTTTAGTGTGCTTGCCTCTCCACAGAGCTGATCGTGTGCATTTCCGTAAGATGGATACGTGTTATGCTTGAAAAGTTACACAATGCCCCTTTAACAAGCTGTGATGTAATGTGTTGTAAAAAAAAAAAGCTGTTGCGTGGTCGTTGTTCGGTCAACCGTGAGATGAAAGGAGAATATGACGGGGAAATGGCCCTTGAGGTTTTTGACGCTGAAGAAGTGAAGAACCGGAGGCGGCGAGAGCGCACGTCATTTTTTAGGATTGTTGAGAGAGAGAAAAAGAAACATATACAGATTATAATTGATGCTAAAATTAATATTGAAACTGCCATTCTGGGAAAAAGAAAGAAAAATTTAAAAAAAGTTGTTTTTTTGTTCAGATGTATAACTATTGACTGTAGGGGAATATTAAATAAACAATTTCATGTTGAATACACTGTACTGTTGTCACACACACATTCTTTATCATAACAGTATCAAAATCACTGATGAAAATATTGAGCGTTTTCTTTAGTATCAAAATCAAGCTTAAATTTTTGGAAAACAAACTGTATTTAGATGAAACCGTTGATGAATTATCTGTATTATATTGTTTAAGAAGACAAAATAGGCTGTTTTGTTTTGTTTTTTACCAAAGAAACAACCTATTTTGTCTTTTGATGGTGGCTAGCACTCTCACCTCACAGCAAGAAGGTCCCATATTTCACACCCTGTCTGGCTGTTTTTTCATTCACATTTGAACAAGGACTGATTCTACTCTCAGCATCTGGACCTAGTGTTACATGTACTAGGACCATTGGTCATGACCCTGGCAGGACCTTCCGGTTGACCCTGACATCGAAGGGTGGACACATTTCCCTCTATGTGCAACCAAGATTTGTAATAACCTCTTTGCTTCCTTTGCAAGAGGAAGTTTCTGCTCTATCTTGGATCGTGTACGTTTACATTTGCTGTGTAATAACTTGAAGCTTCGGTGAGTAAGTGTCCACACAACACCCACTTACCCTGGAAGAGCTGAGATAGAGATAGAAATCGCAGGAAATGACACACTTCCTCCTAAAACCGGGTTTAAACTTTAGTCTTAGTTTAGAGTTTGTGTGAAACTGGGTACTGTCACAAGTACCCATCTGGGAGACGCCACAGGGAGAACGTGCAAACGCCACAGGAAGAACGTGCAAGTGCCACAGGGAGAACGTGCAAGCGCCACAGGGAGAACGTGCAAACGCCACAGGAAGAAGATGCAAACGCCACAGAAAGAACGTGCAAACGCCACAGGCAGAACATGCAAACGCCACAGGAAGAAGATGCAAATGCCACAAGAAGAACCTGCAAACGCCACAGAGAGAACATGCAAACGCCACAGGAAGAACGTGCAAGCGCCACAGGAAGAAGATACAAACGCCACAGGAAGAACATGCAAACGCCACAGGAAGAAGATGCAAACGCCACAGGAAGAACATGCAAACACCACAGGAAGAACGTGCAAACACCACAGAGTGAACATGCAAACGCCACAGGAAGAACGTGCAAGCGCCACAGGAAGAAGATGCAAGCGCCACAGGGAGAACGTGCAAACGCCACAGGAAAAACATGCAAACGCCACAGGAAGAACATGCAAACGCCACAGGGAGAACATGCAAACGCCACAGGGAGAACGTGCAAACGCCACAGGAAGAACGTGCAAACGCCACAGGGAGAAGATGCAAACGCCACAGGGAGAACATGCAAACGCCACAGAGAGAACATGCAGAAACGCCACAGGAAGAACGTGCAAGCGCCACAGGAAGAACGTGCAAACGCCACAGGAAGAAGATGCAAACGCCACAGGAAGAACATGCAAACGCCACAGGAAGAACATGCAAACGCCACAGAAAGAACATGCAAACGCCACAGGAAGAACATGCAAACGCCACAGGGAGAACGTGCAAACGCCACAGGAAGAACATGCAAACGCCACAGGGAGAATGTGCAAACGCCACAGAGAGAACATGCAGAAACGCCACAGGAAGAACGTGCAAGCGCCACAGGAAGAACGTGCAAACGCCACAGGAAGAAGATGCAAACGCCACAGGAAGAACGTGCAAACGCCACAGGAAGAAGATGCAAACGCCACAGGAAGAACATGCAAACGCCACAGGAAGAATGTGCAAACGCCACAGTAAGAACATGCAAACGCCACAGGGAGAACGTGCAAGCGCCACAGGAAGAAGATGCAAACGCCACAGGAAGAACATGCAAACGCCACAGGGAGAACGTGCAAACGCCACAGGAAGAACGTGCAAACGCCACAGGAAGAAGATGCAAACGCCACAGGAAGAACGTGCAAACGCCAGAGAGAGAACATGCAAACGCCACAGGAAGAACGTGCAAGCGCCACAGGAAGAAGATGCAAACGCCACAGGGAGAACGTGCAAGCGCCACAGGGAGAACATGCAAACAAACATGCAAAAATGATAAAGGTCATCAAAATTGTCAAACTTTGGGAAATTAGGCCAAATTTGCTGTAAAATACTATTACTTATACTTAAATATAATCAGTACTTTTTGAAGTAGTGAAATGTCTTGTTCGACCTGTCAAATGCACTTTAAAGTACTTTCAACTGACGATCACTCACTTTGCAGTCGAATAATTGTAGTTTTTGTTTCATGTGGATTGGCCCAGTAAATACATAAACCATAACCAAATACCAACCAAAATAGCAACAAATAGCAGCAGTGGAAGTCATACTAACAGCAGTGATAGTAACAGGAGCAGTTGCAGGCAGAGAAGAGTGCTGTAAGTACTTTGTACTTTATAATTAAACAAACAAACAAACAAACAAACATACAAACAAACAGATGATGCATGTCACTCTTTTCTAGAAGGGCATCTGGCATTAAACATGTCAATATATTCAAACATCATAATAATGGAATCAACCGCCAATAAGGATGTCAAAGTTATTAGCTTAATCGATAATTGAAATGACTTAGGACGCAATATAATTGTAGATACTAAAAATATATATAATTGTGACAGTTTTAGAAGAAAAATATGTTTTTTAAGCTTCAAATTATAGAAAAGTTACCACATTTTAGTATTTTTTAGTTCAATGAAAAGATTTTAGAAGCAAAATTAAGCCCTTTCTGCTCACTCTTTTCTCAAAAACATAAACTTAAATGCTGTTTGTGTTAAATTGATTTCATAAAGCGGGTCACATATTGCAAATACTGTAAGAAAACTGAGGATCGTACTGTAGTTTTGATCACGATGTTAATATTTATTCTATTCTCACAATAATCATTACACTAAAATCTGCCATTGTGACATCACTAGCCAACACATCACATTAAATCTCCTCCTACTTACTGCAAACACTTATGTACTTCCCTCAGTGATATGACTTATTAGAAAATGTGCCTGCGCGCGTACATATCAGTAATTCCGTTTTGTCCCTCGGCCGCAGACAGACCAAAAACCGTGGGCGACTGGAAAGACTGGATACGTTCGTTCTGAGAAGGTTTGACACGTTTCTTCTCGGGAGGCTGGCGCTCCGACGCGACCTCTTTCTGAGCTTCCTGTTTTGCTCACCACTTCTGTCAGCGCTCGCAGACGGGTGACAGCCTCAACGCCGCTCAACGCCAAGAGAGCAGATAATCAGCTGAGGATGGAGACGATCGCGGACGCCGGACTGTGACGGGACGAGATGTTCACGAGCTCGAGACGTTCATCATGAGCTTGGTAAGACGGAGGTTCATGTTGGTGTTTGTTTCTGTTTTCTGAGCCGTGTTTGTGTGATTTTTTTGAGTCATTTTGGTTCAGGTCGAGTCTGGTAATGGAACGAAACAGAAAAACATGAGATGATGTAGATAGTTTGAATGGGATGGAGGTGCGAGGACGTGATAATGTTGTGGATGTTGTTTAGAAGAGATGCAATAATGAAATATAGAGAGTAAAACATGACAAATGAGGGTATAACTGGATATTTCTGCACTTTTGTGATCAATTCAAGCCTCAACTAATACGTTTAAAGACATGTTTTTGTAATTTTCTGATGGTTTGACATCGAGATATGCCAAAAAACATTGAGTAATTAGTTTGTCAATATCGCCCACCCTTAATATACATCTACTGATACTTCAAAGAGTATTACCAAGTTGAAGTACAGTATGGTGTCAGAAAAGTAGTCTGCAAACTAACATTTTTGCTAAAAGTTACTACATTATTTCTATTATACATTATAGCTGTGTCCATAACTGGAAAATGAGGATATGACTGGATATTTTTGCACTTTTGTGATCAATTTAAACCTCGACCAACACGTTCAAAGACATGTTTTTATAATTTTCTGGTACACAAAAAAACATTGAGTAATTAATGTTTGTCAATATCGCTCACCCTTAATACACACCTACTGATACGTAAATGAGTATTACCAAGTTGATGTAACAGTATGGTGCAGGAAAAGTGGCCGAAGAACTACAATTTTTGCTAAAAATTACTACATTTTCTACCTTAACGTGTTATAGCTGTATCTATAGATGTAGGACACGCGTGTTCGTCATGGCGCTGTCAGTGTGTGGGTGTTTTAGGACACTTAATATAATAACACAAAATAACGTTCCATCTGTAATGATTTTGTATTCTGATTTATTTTGACAATCTGAAAAATGAGGGTGTAACTGGATCTGCACTTTTGTGATCAATTTAAACATCGACTAACAAGTTTAAAGACATGTTTTTGTAATTTTCTGATGTTAGACATCGAGATATGACAAAAAACATTGAGTAATTAATGTTTGTCAATATCGCTCACCCTTAATACACATCTACTGATACTTCAAAGGGTATTACCAAGTTGAAGTAACAGTAATGTGTCAGAAAAGTAGTCTGCAAACTACAATTTTTGCTAAAAGTTACTACATAATTTTTTATTATACATTATTGCTGTATCTATAGATGTAGGCATGACCCTTTTGACACACGTGTTCATCGTGGCACTGTCAGTGTGTGCGTGTTTTAGGACACTTAATATAATAAATTATAATAATACAAAATAAAGTAGTAATTATGTGTATTCTGATTTATTTTGACAATCAGAGGCATTTTTCCCCATAGTTTTATCACTGGGTCATGATCAGGCGTCGAGATGATTAAGATACATTATTACCACGAAATCATAATATACAATTACCATGATTCCTCTAGTTACCGTCCTATTCCCATCTTATTACCGTGTTATTACCGCGCTGTGAAGTGAAGTAAAGCGCTCCCTCCACACTCGGTGCCCTGTGTTTGACTTTCATTTACCAGAGCGCTGAAAGTGTGAGGTCAGCTTTACATTCTGCACTTAAAGGGGACGCATTCTGCACTTAAAGGGGACGCATTCTGCACTTAAAGGGGACACATTCTGCACTTAAAGGGGACACATTCTGCCCTTAAAGGGGACACATTCTGCACTTAAAGGGGACACATTCTGCCCTTAAAGGGGACACATTCTGCACTTAAAGGGGACACATTCTGCACTTACAGGGGACACATCTGCACTTACAGGGGACACACAACAACTATTCTAGTCACAAAAACACATCATGACCTCATGGGCTTTGTAATGCCAAAGCAATGGGAGGAGTACTTTTACGGACTACGACAGAGTCTGAGGACTACGAAACGTCTGAGGAATAAAGTCTGGCGGTAATGCAACACTCGGATGCCAACCGCCATAAAACAACAACAACAACAACAACAACATTCTGCACTTACAGGGGACACATCTGCACTTACAGGGGACACATTCTGCACTTAAAGGGGATACATTCTGCACTTAAAGGGGATACATTCTGCACTTAAAGGGGACACATTCTGCCCTTAAAGGGGACACATTCTGCACTTAAAGGGGATACATTCTGCACTTAAAGGGGATACATTCTGCACTTACAGGGGACACATCTGCACTTACAGGGGACACATTCTGCACTTAAAGGGGATACATTCTGCACTTAAAGGGGATACATTCTGCACTTAAAGGGGACACATTCTGCCCTTAAAGGGGACACATTCTGCACTTAAAGGGGATACATTCTGCACTTAAAGGGGATACATTCTGCACTTAAAGGGGACACATTCTGCACTTAAAGGGGACACATTCTGCACTTAAAGGGGACACATTCTGCCCTTAAAGGGGACACATTCTGCACTTAAAGGGGACACATTCTGCACTTAAAGGGGACACATTCTGCACTTACAGGGGACACATCTGCACTTACAGGGGACACATTCTGCACTTAAAGGGGACACATTCTGCCCTTAAAGGGGACACATTCTGCACTTAAAGCGGACACATTCTGCACTTAAAGGGGATACATTCTGCACTTAAAGGGGACACATTCTGCACTTAAAGGGGACACATTCTGCACTTAAAGGGGATACATTCTGCACTTAAAGGGGACACATTCTGCCCTTAAAGGGGACACATTCTGCACTTAAAGGGGACACATTCTGCACTTAAAGGGGACACATTCTGCACTTAAAGGGGACACATTCTGCCCTTAAAGGGGACACATTCTGCACTTAAAGCGGACACATTCTGCACTTAAAGGGGACACATTCTGCACTTAAAGCGGACACATTCTGCCCTTAAAGGGGACACATTCTGCACTTAAAGCGGACACATTCTGCACTTAAAGGGGACGCATTCTGCACTTAAAGGGGACACATTCTGCACTTAAAGGGGACACATCTGCACTTACAGGGAAAACATTCTGCACTTACAGGGGACACATTCTGCACTTAAACTCTAAAATGTATCGTAAAGACTTTTCAAAAATAAAAACACGTAAATGCCAACCTGCTGCGTGTTACGGTTAAAGGAGGCGGGGCTTATCAGTGCAGCAGTTTTGAACAGGAAGTTAATAAACAGTTTTCTATTACTCCGCCGCTTCAGATCAATATTGGGGTTTACAAAGAACGACACGTAAAATGATGACTTACTGTAAGTCATGTTTCAATAATGAGTAGTTGAAAAAGCATTATATGTCTCCTTTAAAATTAGAACTAAACCCGGAACGAAGCTAAAAGACTAAAGTCTACATCAGGATTAAACTGGGCTCAAACTGCACCCTGAACTTTTACGCATGCTACCACGATAAGCACCAACACACAAATCTCATCAAAATCTGAACTGGGACTTCCTTTTAAGAACTACTTGGCCTGTTCCTGTGATAGTCTTGCCTGGTTTAGTTCAGGTTTAGTTTAGTACCAGTATAGTTACATTTTTGTGCCAATTTGTATGTGAACGCACCGTAAACCCGGGCCGTGACTCAGCTGAGACTTGTTGTTATTTGGTCCAAAATCGTGTGTATTTTAATCCCGACGTGAACTTGGTTTGGTCCAGTTCTAGTCACTGTTTAGTTCTGGTCTAGTCCAGGCTTTGTTTCAGGTTCAGCCCAGACACAAAACGCAACACGTGGAACGCACCTTAACTCTATTACACGCACTTTAACGTTTGAATTTGATCTATTTCGCTAAAACGATATAGTTCTCGTTCTAATGCTATTTCCCTGCAGGTTTGTGCGCTGATTCTCCTCTTCATCTCCAGAACTTTGGCTTTACATACGCTGTGTCGAGCGGGAAACTGCCCTGCTGGTGAGCGCCACAACACAGTTTAAATCATGTCAATAGATAAGTTCTGCTAATACATCTGGGCCTTCGTCGTAGGTTATCACAAACACTCCAGCTGTGGTGACGATGGCAGTTGGAATAAATGTGAGGAATGTGAACCTGGAACGTACATGGATTCACCCAACACTGAAGCGACTTGCATTCAGTGTACACCGTGTCGTCCACCTAGTGAGTACAATTTATGTCGTTACAAAAATACGCGGGTGATAATTAGGAAATCCAATACCGCAGTCACTTTTAAATGTGCGTACAGGTTTAAATGACATGTTGTTTTAATGTATGTATTTAGCTTTCCACATTTGCAAGTGTAATAAACTTAAGAGTAGTTTTAATTAATATGCTTTACTTTAGTTTATGCCATTATAATTATCTTAAAATGCTGTTATATTTTACTTTGACCCTTAAACAAATGTTAAAAGCTGAAAATCAACAGTTGTCAAATACAGTATTTTCCAGACTATAAGTCGCACCTTTTTTCATAGTTTTGGCCGGGGTGTGACTTATACTTATACTCCGAAGCGACTTGTATGTGATATTATTTGTTATTTTCACACTTGCAACCGCATTTCATACTCCAGTGCAACTTATATATGTTTTTTTCTTTTCTATTGTGCATTTTTTGGCTGGTGCGACTTATACTCCAGTGCGACTTATAGTTCAGAAAATTTGGTGCATGTTTATTATTTTAACTGCGAGATGATCTCATATCGTGCCATATTCTCTCTGTTCAGATAAGGTGAAGACCCCCTGCAATTTGACTCATAAAGGCGAGTGTGACAAAAGTACGTATAAAGAAGTTTTAATACACAAACGAAATATTCGAATTGCAATGTAAAAGTTGTGTTTGCTTTGTGTGCGTCCTGTCAGGGAAGAAGACGACTACTGGAAAGTAAGCAATTCTCTTCTGAACTTCATTTAGATTGAGGTATTCGCGTTTGTCAATATCGCCCACCCTTAAATCACACCGATACTTCAAAGAGTATTACCAAGTTGCAGTAACACTATGGTGTCGTAAAAGTAACTACAATTTTTGCTAAAAGTTACTACCGTATTTTCCGGACTATAATTCGCACATTTTTTTTATAGTTTTGGCCGGGGGGCGACTTATACTTATATTTATACTTCTATACTTATAATCCAGAGCGACTTATATGTGATATTATTTGTTATTTTCACACTTCCGGTGCGACTTATAGTCCGGAAAATACGGTACATTTTCTACCTCACGCGTGTTCATCGTGTCAGTGTGTGGGTGTTTTAGGACACTTAATATAATAAATAATAATAATGATAATACAAAATAAAGTAGTAATTATGTGTATTCTGATTTATTTGGACAATCTGAGGCATTTTGTCATGATCAGGCGTCGGCATGATTAAGATACATTATTACCACGAAATCATAACATACAATTACCATGATTCCTCTAGTTCATGCACCCTCATTTCAGGTGCGTTAAATACACTTACACGACATACAATTACCATGATTCCTCTAGTTACCGTCCTATTCACCTCTTATTACCGTGTTATTACCGCGCTGTGAAGTGAAGTGCGTTTGTGTGTTTGACCTTCCTTTACTAGAGCGCTGAAACTGTCAAGTTCATTTCATTTTGGCAATAACGATATTATTGTAACATGCATTAAGTATATTGTAACTTCAGTAAGATATAACTGATCAAACTGTGTCATAATTAATACAACATAATTTAGAACTAAAAAAGTAACAAAAATCAACATTATCATGTTAAATTAGTATTTTGTCTTTTTACAACAACAAAAACTAAATTGTGTGTCAAATAAACACGCTTGCCATTACGACTAAAGATTTGTGGTTCCCAGGACGGGTCAAATGCAGAATATTTATACTTTTGGGATATATTGTGTGAATTTATTGTGTGTAAAGTAAATCTGAGTGTGATTCTTGTGCTTTGAGTGCAGAGTATTGCCAAATACCACTGCAACTACCACAGCAACCACTACTACTACTACTACTACTACTACTACTACTACTACTACGACCATTACTACAACAAAAGGTAAGTCCAAAATAAGTTTGATTGTATATTCAGAGGTGAAATACTTCTATAAGGATCAGAGAACAAAAACATGCAGCAACGGATTGCTACAAAATTCAAAATAATACTACTTTACTACTTCTTAACAGCTTTTTATGCTAATAATAGTTACATTGTGCAGATACTATATTTTATTTATGCCATCACAGCTGCTTTTACTGCTACTACCTCTACTACTATCACCCAACGACACAAAAGTATGGATAACCCGATACTAATCAATACTACAACTGGGATCGGAACTGGTTTGTAAAAGTGTCATTGCCCAAATATTTCTGAAATTCTTTGGACAATAATATCAGTAAAACAAGTAAATATGATAGTAACAATTGAATAAAACAGATTACTATTACTCAAAAATAACCATTACACATCAGACATCAGACGTCTTGACGAACGAGTCAAGATTTTTTTTCACAAACCAGATTTTTTTCTTTTTCAAATAAAATGTGACTCAAATCAGTTTTCGTGTCAGACGTGGTGAAGAAACAGGGCCGGACCAGGCGTGGCGTCGATGTCACATTATGAGACAGACCATCTTCATCTTTTGTCAAGTTAATATTTTATTTGCGTATTTATTTTATCCTGGTTTGTATTTGAAACAAATCTGGTGTGTGTTTGTATTTGTCCCTGTCCAATCAAATACGTCGCCACGTTTACTTCTCTTGAATGCACCAAAGCTAACAGTGTAAAGATAACGGTGTAACGCTAACAGTGTAAAGCTACTGGTGTAAAGCTAACGGTGTAAAGCTAACGGTGTAAAGCTACTGGTGTAAAGCTACCGGTGTAAAGCTAACGGTGTAAAGCTACCGGTGTAAAGCTAACAGTGTAAAGCTACTGGTGTAAAGCTAACGGTGTAAAGCTAACGGTGTAAAGCTACTGGTGTAAAGCTAACGGTGTAAAGCTAACGGTGTAAAGCTAACAGTGTAAAGCTAACGGTGTAAAGCTAACGGTGTAAAGCTAACAGTGTAAAGCTAACGGTGTAACGCTAACAGTGTAAAGCTACTGGTGTAAAGCTAACGGTGTAAAGCTAACGGTGTAAAGCTACTGGTGTAAAGCTACCGGTGTAAAGCTAACGGTGTAAAGCTACCGGTGTAAAGCTAACAGTGTAAAGCTACTGGTGTAAAGCTAACGATGTAAAGCTAACGGTGTAAAGCTACTGGTGTAAAGCTAACGGTGTAAAGCTAACGGTGTAAAGCTAACAGTGTAAAGCTAACGTGTAAAGCTAACGGTGTAAAGCTAACAGTGTAAAGCTACTGGTGTAAAGCTAACGGTGTAAAGCTAACGGTGTAAAGCTACTGGTGTAAAGCTAACGGTGTAAAGCTAACGGTGTAAAGCTAACAGTGTAAAGCTAACGGTGTAAAGCTAACGGTGTAAAGCTACCGGTGTAAAGCTAAAACAGTGTGTATTTATTGCATATTAAAGGTGACATTGTGTGTCTCTCAGCTGCTCCACCTCTAAACCCTCTGGTGTGGGGGCTGCTGTTCGTCCTCCTGTTGCCTCTGACGTGCTGTGTCCATGTGCTGTTCAAACATCAGCACCGGGCCCCGTGCTGGAGGGACAAGCTGCACGTGGAGGCCCCTCTTCAGACGGACTCAGGTAAAGGACGAACACGTCATATTCTTCTGTTACTGGTGCTTCTAATAAGTTACCATCACCTTCTAGAATTAATCCATGCAACATTTCAGAACCTTTTCCCATTCAAAAGATACAATATAACGTTTCAAGATGTTAATCGCTGTGGTTACCGTCATTCTGAGCTCCCTGGATATAATATGGGAGATTCACTGTTTTTGAAATGCATTTCAAATTATATATTCCACAAATGTTGAAACATACCATTATTTGTTTGGAGCCCATAAACATGCCATAAAAGTGACAACTATCACGTCTTTGTAGTGAATATTAATAGCTCACTTTCTGAAGCTATTGGGAAAAAACAACTCTTTTGTTGATTTGAGAAAATATTGAACTTTGAAGTTTTAGTTTCATGTAATTTCCAGCTCAGTTTTAAACCATATTATAATTGTGATGTCATGTGATGGCGAGATAGCAGATTGTTTTTGCAACACTTTGCAGACAAAGATTACATGTCGCATTTGTAAAAAAGGTGCATATTAGAAATGTTTGAAACAGGAAGCTGATTTTGATCTTTTCTCTGAAAACAGAGCGAGGCTGTCTTCAAAGCCAGACCACAGTGGTACGTGTTGGATTTCTTGATCATTATCTTGATGTTTCGGTCCTGAGGGTGTGTTTGATGACTGAAATGTCACCGGAGGTTCATTTGAAGGCTGATAAATGAAAATGATCTCGCCTTTAACCTTTTTGTCCAGGATTTTACCATCACTGAGGAAACTGTCATGATGGACGTAATGTGTCCTGTTCCAGCCTACAGCGCCCTCCAGCTGCCAAAAGGTGAACACAGAAGTAACGCTCAGGCCCTAGAGATGATGCTTCTCCTCATGTGACGCCGAGAGCAGAGTACATAAATATTATGAGCAAAATGGTCCTATGTATACATATTTACTTCCTCCTTAGTTAGTAATAGTTGTAGTACAAGTACCACAAGCTTTTATTATTATTGATAATAATAATAATAATATAATGTTCAAATGAAGTAAGTAAATAACTAAGTTGATCCTCAGGTCTAGTTTGTCCTCTTAAAGCCAGTTTAGAACACGGGGTCCGAGAAAATGTCTTCTGTTTTGATCCTTGTGTGTTCATATTCATAGTTTGACCCTTGGGGGCGCAAAAGTGTGCATTGCACCCTCATTTCAGGTGCGTTAAATACACTTCATTAAAGAGTTTCATCTTTGCACCTCTTTGACTCTCGGCTTCAAAACACCTCAGGATCACATGGCAAAAACTAAAAATGCTGTATTTCTCATCTGAAAAATGCAAGGTGATTTCAGTTTACTGCCCAAAAAGACAACTCATGTAGAACATCTGTTAGTCCGGTGTTGTGGCCATTTTAGGCTCCACCGGAACATTCCAGGACACGCCCACTTTGCACAATTCAAAAGTGCAGATGCCGCGAATAATTCAAATATACAAAAATTGTCATTTTTGCATTTTTATAAATGATGAGACAACAGAGCAGGGCATGATGCCACGCTTGACTGTGGCAATGCTCCATTGTATTCATATTTAAAATAGTGTAGTCCTGTTCTTAGACATGTTAAAGTTCTGTTATAGACCCAGTGGCCGGGTGTAAAACCTAAAACAGAACAAGACACAGAGAGCAAAGAGATGAGGGAATAAAGAATTACAGCTGAAACAAAGACAGCATGTAAGCCATATGTCTCTCCATGTCTTGGCCCCATCTCAGTGTCACAACAACATGTTCATTTTCAAGTTCAACATTAATCACATTTTCCTATTTATAAATATCCAACATTGTTTCAGTCCAGTCCGTCATCCATTTCCTTGATTTTGCTTTATTTGGCTGCAAACGTGCATTCATCCATCAACCACTTCCATTGTTGGTGTTCTATGTCCCAGACACATAGTTTACAGTCAAATGGAATGTCGATGTTGGAGGCAGTTTTCAGGGAGGAAATATTTGGGTAGATTTGCCCAGCAGGGAATATTTAAACCCTTTATCTATGAAAAGCAGATTTAAGTCATTGAACGTTGGTGTTTCCAAACCGTGAATAACCAGAGTAACATTGTGCTTAATTATTGGCCTTCATTTGCTTGAACCAGAGCTAAACAAATGTGCATTTCCCGTTAAAGGATGACCTCTCCGATCTGATGAAGCGGCACTACTTTATCTCTGTACGTTTGAAACTGCGTGTTTTTATTAGTTCCGTGGTTGTTGCGAGGAGGCGGAACTGGAAAACACAGCTTCTCACAGCGCTCCGCCTCAGATGGATCAGATACAGAGCCATCCCCACATGTCAGCAGCAGATGATAGAATATGATTAGTTTCTAACACTTTGAAATTCTCTCTAATGGCGCCGTTTGTTGAGGATTTACCCCTGAAGCATGACGTTTTCTGACCAGAGGAAGCTGGTTTTGGGGAGTTTTTCATGTTTTTTTCGGTTTCGTTTGTCTAATACTCTTTCTTTTGTTTTCTTTCTTTTTTTAAAATACGGTAGAGCGTAGAACACATACTGTGAAGACGTACAACTGCAGTAGGTGGGAAATATACTACAACAACAATATATGAACATTTTCTTCAGGTTTTTTTTGCATAGTGGGCAATATTTTTCTACATGATAATACAAAAATAATGGTATATTGTTTATAATAGAACAAAATAAAAGGTCGGATTAAAGCTCTTCCTCCTTTCAATACTTTAAGGGTTTATGTAGGTTGTTTTTTTCCTTTTTGGTAACAGCACCGTGTCAGAGTTCAGTTTATTGTCGTTTTTTTTGTTCATTCCCATTTACCTCGGACTTGACCTTTTTGCTTTCATTTTTGGACCTGAACTATGCTTTTTTTTAGAACTTTTTTTTAGACACTTGCGCAATTTGACCCACTTCAGCAGTGCAAAAAGGGAACAGCGCTGCCTTTTTTGTTTGTCTGTAAAGCTCTCATTGGTATTTTGCTTTCAGGACATATTTTACATTTATTCTACAGCCGCATCAGGTCAATACAAACCAACAAAACAAAGAACAAAACACAGAGATGATTTAAATCTGACAGTCTCATGACTTTTAATGAATTCAAAGCACTTGTTAAAGACCACCCACAATACCTCTTGCTTTGTATTCCATATTTCAGTTGTTCAAAATTTGCTTTTTTTGATCGTTTTAGCGACATTTTATCAACATATTCGTTCACAGTTTGTTTTCTATGTTTCGCGTTTCTCTCGTTGAGGTGTTTTTGTTTCTCTTTTCGAATAAAGAACGAAAATAAAACGAGGTCAGCGGGTCGGGTTTGTCCGTAAGACCCGAGACCACTGAATCGACACCCAGCTCCACCTCCTGCCTCTGTGTTTTGCCATTCGCTCTGAAAACCCCTGCGGTTTGGCTCTGATTCGAGCAGAGGACTGGCCACCCTCTGCTCGCGTAACCTTCTTCATCTGCTCTGTTTCATCTACTGTAACTGCAGACGCTTTGGAGATAGCATCAGAGCAGGAACTTCCCACTGAACCGCACCAGATTTCCAGACATTTACAGTCGCATGCTAACATTTATATACGTGCTAGAGCGGTGAGGGTGCACTTCCTCCTGTGTTTCTGCTGGGGTTTGTGTCCTCCTGCTCTGCTAATGCCTTAAATGACCTTTTGGTGCGGTCGCATGTGAGAGTGCGATTGTGGCCTGCAGCGAGGTGGATCTGTCCGGGGTCCGACAGCAATAAAAGTTCACAGAAGTAAATGACAGATTGTAGATAAGATGGAGAGTATGATACCGCTTGTAGTCAGGATCTATTGGATTTATTGTCAAATTGTGATTATTTAGGTGTTTTTTTTTAACAAACAAGGAAAGAAACATTTAATTTATAGAAAAGGGACAATTTTCTAATCAAATTAAGTATTTTTTTGTCCATTTTAAAGGGATGTGACGATTTTATAAGCAAAATGACGTCCTTTCTGCTCAGCCTTTCCTCAAAAAAGTACACTTGAAAATAAAGTGATTATTTAAAAAAATCTTGCCGTTTATGTCAAATAAATCATTAAAAAAGTGCGATTTCGATATTGTCACATATTGAGGAGCGGTAATGTGTTCAGAAAACGAGGAGGAAAGAACATTTTGGATTTTGTTGTCGTTTTGGTCGCGAATGATCGTAAAATCATCTATTCTCACAATAATCGTTTTTTTGAAATATCGTGACTTCTCTAAGTGGTAGAAGTAATAACAGAAGTCAGAGCAGCAGAGGCCAGCAGTTCATTTTATTTTGATCGTTGGTTTGTTGTTAGTGATTGGCTCAAATGGTTTCTACAGATCGACTCGAGGGTCAGCAGTTCGATCCCAGCTCTGACCACGCCGTCCCGTTGTCAGGTCCTTCAAGACACTACACCCACTGAAAATGATTCAAGCAGCCCTGGGGTGCTGTGAGGTGGTGATCGAAGGGTCCAGTGTCACAGATTATAGTCTCCTGAGAATCAATCAATCAATCAATCAATCAATCAATCAATCAATTAATCAATTAATCAATCAAGTGCTTCACAATAAAAGTTAGGTGAAAGTTCCAGAGTCTGGGACCAGCGACAGAGAAGCCTCGATCCCCTCAGTGTTTAAGTCTGGCTCTTGGGACGTCCAGCAGAAGCCCTAAGAAGACCTTAGAGCCTTTAGAGACCTTAGAGACCTGTTTGAGAAACTCGGCCAGAGAAGGAGGTGCCAGGCCATTTAGAGCTTTGAAAACCAAAAGTAAACATTTTTAATCAATTCTAAAAGAAACGGGAAGCCAATGGAGAGCAACTGAGAACTGGGAGAACTGGGGTGATGTGCTGACGTCCGAGTGTGTCGGTCAGAAAACGCTCCGCAGCGTCCTGTGCAAGTTGAAGGCGGCTGAGGGCGACTGGGCGACACCGACATAAAGTGCGTTGCAATAGTCTATTCTTGAGCTGATGAAAGCGTGAATAGTCCTTTCAAGGTCCGTACGATTTCAAAAAAAGGCTTTACTTTAGCTAAAAGACTAACTCTAACCACACTGTCAATTTGTTCATCCATTTTAAAATAGACTCTTTACAGTCGGTTTTATCGTGGATGACAAGTTATGAAAATCAAACGGCGCAGACAGCCCTTTGTATCGTTGTGTACACGTTCTCATTAGACCTGCTGGCTAATCTAGGCCTAGCTATAAGACTATAGTTCAATAGTTGACATTCAACCACATTCTGACCCTCTTCTTGCCGCCCCTCCCAGACCAGAACGTGTCCGAGCCGTTCTCCGCCATCGTCCTGTACGCTGTGATCAAGGAGGTGCCACTGCGACGCTGGAAGGAGCTCATGCGTCTGCTGTCGGTGGCCGATCGGCTGCTGGAGCGGGTGGAGCTGGACGTGGGCCCGAGCTCCATGGAGAGACAGTACCAGCAGCTCCGACTGTGGAGCCGGAGGCCCTCCGCCAACATGGAGGACGTCTACGCGGCGCTGCGCTACATGGGGCTGACGGGATGCGCGCAGACTATCAGGGAGAACGTCGACCAGCTCGGAGCGTCGTGTAAACGGAACTGACGATACGGGCGGGGTTTATTTGACTGTGTTCAGAGCAGAAAACCCTGGAACGTTCTGGCCCCAGGAACCAGCTGGTGTGACTGTTCCAGAAAGGATTCACCAAGATTACGATGTGTTTTTGTCACTCGCGGCTTATTGAGATGTGATCGTATTTTGCTAGCAGTCTCAAAAAGGGTTAGACCGACTTGATGGATGTATGTCAGAGATGTAGTAACTTGTGACTCATGAGGTTCAGGCTAGGAGACTTGGACTTGTGGAGAAAGGTCTTGGACTTGACTATTTGCAGCTCTCAAGTGCGTATAGCGCCGACCTCTGCGTATAAGTTCTTTAAAAGTTTGTATAAAGCTATAAGAAGTCCCAAGAAAGCCTTCTGTTCGTTAAATCATGAGAGAGCTCTTGGCTGGATTCAAACGCTGAATCGTCTCGCCTCGGCAATCACGCTGATGTTTCCGGGCGACGTGTGCGTTTAGTGTCATGTTAATGGCAGTCGCTGTTGCTACGACGGCGTCACGACTGGAGGTTTCATCTGTGAGATCGACAGTGTGACAAAGAGACGACTAACTCAGTGCTAACTCATTGCACAGAGACAGCAGCACGTCGATAAAAGGGAACTGTGACTGATTGAATGTGTTGTTCGGATTCTAAGCTTTAGTGTGTGTTATTTGTACTTTATCGGACATATTTTTTTATGTCACATTACACATTTGAGCAAAAAGTGCTTGAAAAGATCAGAATGTTTCATGTGACATTCTGTGAAGCACTTGATCGCAGTACGAGAGGCAGTTATTGTGTCGTTTTGACTACTTCTACTCCAGTGTAATCAATATTTGTACTGCTTCACCAGTAGAAGCATCCAGTGTTTCTGAAGCCATGTGCTCTTCTTTGGAAAGGCAGCTGTTATTTTGAATATTTATGCGCGTTTGTGGATGCGTTTCGTGTTAAAGGATGTTCTGATGAAGGCGTTATAAATACACACAAAAGGAAGTTTCACCACACTTCTTCCACCAGACAGTTTCCTGCTCTGTGGTGATGTAGTATCCCATTATTTATAGTTTCACTGAATGTCGATATTTTCAAAAATAAATGTGTTTTATTTTATCAAGCTGGTTGTGGGCGGTTTTCATTTTATTTATTTCCTTTGTACCATAAACTAGAATACATGGGCTACTTCTACTACTATAGAATATTTTTTATCCAGTTAAATCACACATTAAACACATTATCTTACTCATACAGCTAATTTTTCACCACATTTCAGCTTCCAGTGAATGAGTCTAACAGCACATTGTTTGGATGTGGTTTATCTAATTCTAAGCTAATTCTAAATAATGTATCAAAAATGATCAACTCAAATATTGGCGATTTTTACGCACAAAATGCCTTATTTATTTTAACATTAATAGCTCTAGAAATAAAAGGTATTATTCACCTGCAGCGTCTCACCCTAAGAAATGTTAGTGATAAATTAAAGTTAATGAAATTGTTCTGATTTTCTCTTGAATTCTCTGAATTCACATCATCCATCAATATATCAGCAAAATCTCATGTCTGGGGACACAGACATTTTAAAGAAATACATAAACAAAATCTACATACCCTATACCAGTGGTTCTTAGGTTCTTAACTCCAGGGGTTCGGCGAAGGTCAAGACACACATCTGACCCGGCTCGGCCTTTCTGTGCTGCAGGGAATTCTGTGCTCAGTAGTGACTGTCGTGATGGTGCCTCCTGTGAGTTCTTTCTCAATATTTTACACTGAATCAAAGCCCACTTTTGGGCTAAAAAGTCAGGCTCTGGGGCCATTTCCCTTGTCCTTTTCTATAACTACTATAATATAATATCTTTGTGAGTAATGCTTTTCGAGGATGCTGGACATAAAAATGAATAAAAGGAACAGACTTTGTTCCAAAAATGACATGAGAGTGGCACTTGCTAAGGTGAAGCATTTCTGAACTGGTCTGTGAAAGGCAACAGCAGAAGTCACTGTTTTGCAGTAAATATTCATTATTATGGGGTTTTTTTCTGTGAAAATCATGTTTTGATGATTTTGTTCTTTGAACACAGTGATGTTGATGCACTTCATCTTGTGCACCAGTAAAATATATACCTATGTTTTGAATTTGAAAAAATCATATTTTATTTTTCCAATTAAGAAGGTTATGAAACTGGTGGAGTTCAGCACCTCCAAAAAGGTTAAGAACCACTGCCCAAGAACCACTTTCAAAGATCATGTTTTCAGGCGATCAAACACGACATTTCAACAGTTATAACCTATTATGGCATAAATAGCAGTTAATTACAGTCTTAACAAAACCCGGATGCCGTTATCTTTAAATCGGCCAAGGACACTTTAGAATACTACATCACATAATGAACCAAAAAAATAATAACTCAATGGATCTGTTATCGGTCTGTCATTAAATGGTATCGTGCTCACAGACAGTGGGAGGGCGACACACAAATACACATGTGTGACTCTGTGTGCTTTAGTGTATTTAGTCACTTTGAATCACAGTTGTAGCACACATCGACCCTCTGGAACACATTTCATCACTACCATAAGATCATGAAATATGTAGTGACAATGTTAATGTGGCCAAGTAAGGCAATGGGCCCAGTAAAAGCTCGTCATTATCCCTTGTAGCACTTATAATTATGATCAGAATTATAATCAGCTCAATCCAAATGGGCAAACAGAAAGTAAACAGTGAGAACAGGGGAGTTCATTGTTGAAAAGGCTTCAATAGACTGCTGCGTGTTATAGAACAGCCCCATCTTCTGGCCAGTGTGAGAAGTACACCTGTTGAAACAGTTTTTTCATGCAGGCTGCAGAGCATTCTGGGACTTTTATCTGGCATTTATTACATTCATTAGAAAAAGGGTAAAGGTGGCGTTTAACTTCTAAAAACAGCTCCTCACCATCAGAGGAGCACAAGTCCCGGATCCACTGTCCACATTTGGAGAGCAACTTCTGTGTGTGTGGTTGGATATAAAATACATGTAAATGTGCATGGATAAAAATAAAAAAAAACAGTAAATGACACATAACACATTCATCACGTTCATCTTCTCTGCCAGGACGTGTGGAGCTGTCTAAAAGGAACATAATAAGTAAGAGGTTACTAGCATTTGGCAATATGAAGAAGACAAGATTGCAAGTCAAATTGAATGCCTAAAGTCTACGCACATACTTACTTTACTTACTTTCAGTTTAAGTCAGCGTGTGAACAGTATTATTTTAGAGTTGTATCTTGAGTGACTTTTGTTTTTGCTCACATTAGTCACAAACACCTATTTTTTGCATCTGCTTGTCCTTTAGTGGCCACAGTGTTCAGTTTAGAGTGTAACCAAAGGGAGGCGCTAATCCACGAGGGTTTATTTTGGTATCATTTGATTTATGTATTATTATTTAATGTTTGAGATTGCACTGTGTACACCAGTCCAAAGGCTGAGGGTTCAAAAGTTAGATCAGGGTTGAAAATGTAAATGTTAAATATTGTATCATTTTTATATTCCATCTTTGCGCGGGCCGGTGCTGTAATAAAAGAATAAATAATAAATGAAATGCATGGCGCACTTTTAAACGCTTCGCAGCCCACTGTGTGTGTGCGTGTGTGTCTGTGTGTGTGTGTGTGTGTGTCTGTGTGTTTGTGTGTCTGTGTGTGTGTGTGTGTGTGTCTGTGTGTGTGTGTGTGTGTGTCTGTGTGTGTGTGTGTCTGTGTGTTTGTGTGTCTGTGTGTGTGTGTGTGTGTGTGTGTGTGTGTGTGTGTCTGTGTGTGTGTGCGTGTGTGTCTGTGTGTGTGTGTGTGTGTGTCTGTGTGTTTGTGTGTCTGTGTGTGTGTGTGTGTGTGTCTGTGTGTGTGTGCGTGTGTGTCTGTGTGTGTGTGTGTGTGTGTCTGTGTGTTTGTGTGTCTGTGTGTGTGTGTGTGTGTGTCTGTGTGTGTGTGTGTGTGTGTGTCTGTGTGTGTGTGTGTCTGTGTGTTTGTGTGTCTGTGTGTGTGTGTGTGTGTGTGTGTGTGTGTGTGTGTCTGTGTGTGTGTGTGTGTGTGTCTGTGTGTGTGTGTGTGTGTCTGTGTGTGTGTGTGTGTGTGTGTGTGTCTGTGTGTGTGTGTGTGTGTGTGTCTGTGTGTGTGTGTGTGTGTCTGTGTGTGCGTGTGTGCGTGTGTGTTGCGGGCTGTGAGCGGGACACCTGTTGCCCTGGAGACGGCGCACACAAAACGCATTGAGTTACAGGACAGGGGCCCCGGGGCTGGAGTTGGCGTTTGCGAAAATGAAATAAGTGACATCGCGCGTGGCCGAGGACGCTTTCCGCGCCGCAGAAGTCAAGCGCGACTTACTTCCACTCTTCGGGGGGTTTGCGGGTTCAGGACCCTCGCCGCGGACGCTCCAGGTGCGTAACAAAGGCCTGCGTGATGTCAGCTTGATTAGCATCCTGAATACTAATTGTTTTGGTCCCAAACAGTCTGGACTTAGATAATTGCCTGCACTAGTCGTAATCGTGACATTTACAACAAGAAAGTCATTTTATTTAGTTAAAGGTGCATTATGTAACTTTTCTGGAGGGTCTGCCACCCTGCTCGTTTCCATGGAAATGTTACCATTGAGTCTTTTGATTTATGCTCGTTGTTTTTTTTCTCTTGAGTTTATTGTTAATTCATGTATTATTATATATTTTTTTCATTGATCTGTAAACATTTAAAAAAAAAAAAAAATCCTGCATTCTTACTGCGATTCGACTCGCCTCTCCACAGATGGGACCTGTAACCCGGCTGCTTGTCTGTTTGGACAGGTTTAAGGCTGTAGTGCAGAACGCTCTGGGTAAAGCGATTATAACATATCCATGGAGATAAGCAGGTAGGTTATTAGCCCAACAATATCATTATATCAATTCATGTTTATTCTTCCACGTGCCATTATTATTATTATACAATAATATTACTAAACAAAAATCTGGAAAAAATGATTATTTTAATTAATTGTCTAAAGAATTCCACAAATGTGTTCCCCTAACGACAAAACCTGAACAAAAAACAGAAGAACGTGCAAAAGATACACAAAAATTCCTCCTCCGGCTTAATTATTTGTACAGGAAAATTAATTATTACCCACTTAATCTTAATATTCCACATGATCAGCAACAGCAGCATTAATAAGCACATTTTATGTATATTTTAAAATATCCAAAAAGTGGAAAAGTGTAATTTGTCAAAACTAAAATAATAGACAATCTATATATATTTTTTGTACTTTGGCTTATCTAATTTAGAATATGTGTTACATTTTTTACATGAATTGTGTAAATTGTATCGTTAATTTGTATTGGATTTTTCACGATTTTCGCTCTCGCTGCAGGCCCGCCCATGCCTTCAGTTGACCATGACCTCTCCAGCTCGTCACGGCGGCTCTTTCCTCGAGCTCTGCGACGAGGCCGATCGCTTCTTAGCGGCCGGAGAGCGCGACAAAGCGGCGTCTCTTTACATGTCGGCGTTCAGGACTCACGCCGGACCCACCGTGTCTCACATGAGAAAACTGTCCCATCTGGAAGTCGTCCTTTCCACTCTGGAGAACTGGCTGGACGGCGACTGCGACCCCGAAGGATCCAACAAAGGCCTAGTCGCCGTGTTTTTGTCCACACTTTGCCCGAACAATGTCTCGGCCACCGTTTTCAAAATGGAGTCGCTGCTTCTCAACGGCGGACACGGCTGTGAAGAAATATTTACTCGTTGTACCTCGATACTCGAAGGGAAGAGGAACGCGCCTCCGGAGGGTCGGACGGGGTTAGTTTTGGAGCTGACCCGCGCTTTGGCTTGCTTATTCTCCGATCGCCATGATGTCACGGGGCTAAAGCTGTACCTAAAAGCGTATCATCAAAACAAATCAGACGCCGTGCAATTGGTTAAAAGCAGACAGGGTCAACATCTGGATAAGATCGTCAAAGCTTTTAAAGACCGCGTATCGCAAACACACCTTTCTCTGATTTCTAAGGTAAAGTTAGTCGAAGAAAACGAGCATCTGGACGCTGAATTGACGACGCTAGCGATCGAGTTTGTGTTAGCGTTAGCTCCGGACAATTTGGAAGTGCGAGAGCTCAAAGCGCAACAGTTATTCTTAATCAGAAATTTTGCAGAGAGCATAGAGACATACTCAGCCATCATAAATCAAGTTCATTCTGACGATTCATCGGGAGTAGAAAAATTAGCCCGGCTCCTGACGTCCCGAGCCGCTGCCTGCTTCTCTGTGGTGGGAAAAATTCAAGACGCGTGCAACGACTTAGGTGAAGCGTTCAAAATCCACCCCGCAACTGCCAGGAACTATTTTCAAACGTTTTTCACCGAGCAGGGGACCGGGATGGCAGCTCGGAGCCACCTGCAGCAACAAGCCGAAAGAGGCCTGTCGGACTTTAAAGAATGCGTGCTTCTAAGACTAGATTTGCGATCCTCGGAAGGAGTCGAGCTGCTCGACCCGGTCATAACCAACTTACGAGCCTTGTGCCACTTAGAACCGGGCGGAGGGGGAAGAGAGCTGAGGGTGCGCCTCGCCGATTGCCTGTTGCTTCGCGGCGAACACAAGGAAGCTCTGTCGATTTGCAGCCAACTCGCGAGCGCACGGGGCCAACAGAGCTACCAAAACACCGTGCAGGTCCTGAGAGGCTATGCCAGCTTTCTCTCGGACGATCACAAAGGAGCGCTGGAGGACTTTCAAGCGGTGATCGAGCACAACGCGCCTCACCCGTCCAGCTGCGTCCGAGCGTTGTGCGGGCGAGGCCTGCTGAGGATGATCGGCGGTCTGAACTATCTGACGGCGTTGGACTACATGACGGCCTGCAGGCTGCACCCTCAGGAGGCCGCGCTGTGTTTCAGGAGTCTGGTGCCGTGGAACTACAGGGGGCTGTTGTTCACGGTGTTACTGGAGCAAGGCAGAGTGATGCTGGAGGCGACGGGGAAGGAGCGCGGGACGTCGTGCGGCAGCGAGAAGAGGCAAAAGGAGAATGAGGAGGAGGCGAGCCGAAAGGACGAGCACAGGTCAGGGTGAGTTCGGTAGGTGAATCCTCTAGAGGGAGCAAGAGGGAGATGTCGGCTTCTGTCTGTGACCCTCACCAAAACGTCAAATATCAAATAAATCTGTTGATCTCCTCTTTGGTCACTCGCCGGGTCTCCAAACTCAATCTACCGTATTTTCCGGACTATAAGTTGCGCCTTTTTTCATAGTTTTGACCGACTTATACTTATATACTTATACTTGCACTCCGGAGCGACTTATATGTGATATTATTTGTTATTTTCACTCTTGCAACCGCGTTTCATTCTCCAGTGCAACTTATATATCTTTTTTTTTTCTCTATTATGCATTTTGTGGCCGGTGCGACTTATACGGTATTATGTTATATACAAACAGTCTTCTACTATTATGCGTGTTGTGTTTTATTCGTTGCATGCATATTTCTACTGCAAACGCATCCATCCATTTTCTACCGCTTGTTCCCTTTCGGGGTCGCGGGTGACTGGAGCCTATCCCAGTGACTTCGGGCCTTAGGCGGGGTACACCCTGGACAGTGGCCAACTTGTCGCAGGGCCAACACAGAGACACAGACATTACAGACAGTTCACTCTCACATTCATTCACTAGGGCCAATTTAGAGTCACCAATTTTACCTAACACATGCATGTCTTTGGACGGTGGGAGGAAGCCGGAGAACCCGGAGAGAACCCACGGTAACACGGGGAGAACATGCAGACTCCACCCAGAGAGATCATGTGATGTTGGTCTGGTCCGGGAATCGAACCCATGATCTCCTTCTTGGGAGGCAAGAGCGCTAACCGCCTTTGCCACCGTGCACCCCCTACAAACGCATAACAATTGTATAATAAAAAAAAATGCCTTGTATCATAAAAAAGGCATAGTATTCACCATAGTCTGCACCAAAAACTCACTGTATTACTCTGGTTTATTTAATATCAATTGAGGTAGGAAGGTAACATAACATTATAAAAAATATCCCTCTGAGGAATTGAATACTAACAATACTAATACTACTGAATTCCTTAGAGTCAAGCGATCCGTGGGTTTCAGAGTCATGAAAATCTATTACCGTTATTATTATATATATATTTTAGTATTTGACATTTTTCTGTCCTAGTTTTTGTTCGGGACAGGCTGCGACATTGTGACGCAGTATTCCAGTAACACAAACATACCTCGTCCTATTAGAGTGTCTGTATTCCGCTGCGGTGGAGGGGTGTGAGCTCTCACCCTCGTGTCTGTGTCCCAGGACCCCCGCGGGTGTGCAGTGCCTGGCCTCTCTGCTCACGGAGCTGCAGCCCGGTGCAGACGGGCCTCAGATCCTCAGCGCAGACTCCCTGTACCAGCTCGGCCGAGTGGAGGAGGCCTACCGTCTGCTGCTGTCCATCGGGTCGAACTCCCCCCGAGCCCCGGTCCTGGCTCGACTGGCTCTGCTGCAGCTGCGCAGGGGCTTTCTGTACGACACCAACCAGGTCCGAGCGATCACATTGTACACAGCATTTCACTTACTTTTGATGGATTGTGAGTTTCTGAAACATTCATTTGGACCAAAGACACGGACTAAAGAACATACATAACAAAATATAAAGCTTAATGATGGTGAAGAGATTGTAAAGATCAGGGCACTTTGTCCTTCTTCTGACTCTTCTTTTGGAAAAATGTTGCTCATTAGCGGATCTATAAAACATGGCCACAGAGATAAAAAAACATTTAAAAAATCTGTTTTACAAATCAAAGTAGTAACTGTGCCGTGTGAACGTGATGAGGTTCAGGCAAAGCTTCTCAAACGTTTTCTGCCGCGCCCCCCTTGGGAAATAAAAAGTGTATTTCTCCAAACGTCTCGCGCCCCCCTTGGCACGGCTCTGCTCCCCCTCCAAAGGGCGCGCCCCACTCTTTGAGAAGCTCCGGGTTAGGTGTATGCTCGAACACTGTCAAACATATTTTCTTCATATCTATACTAGTTGTTGAAAAAGCTGATCCAGTGCGGCGACACTAGCTGCCTGCGCCCCCTGCTGGCTGTGGCGCATAAGAAGGACCGATCACAGCTGCAGAAACACTGTCATTTTGTGGCCAAACGAATCCTTGAGACCTTGAGAGACGAGAGCACCATGAGAGAGGCAGTGGCATATCTGTCCATTGGCATCATGGCATCTGGTTGGTACACACACTTAAACACTCCTGTCATTCAATGTTGTATCTCATTCTGACTGAAGTGATGTCAATGTTTGTGTTTTTGTGTGTGTGTTGTCTTTATTCCGCAGGTGGAGATGCTTCTGAATCGCTGCTGGAGAGAGCTCGGTGTTACGCCTTTTTGGGCCAACGGAAAACAGCCATCTACGACTTCAGTGCCATCTTAAAAGACAAACCCAAACATGTACCAGCGCTGTGTGGCAGAGGCTTCACCTACCTCACGCTCAACCAGCAGAAGGTACGATCGACATGAGTGAGGTGTGCTGCACGGTTTATTTACATGCCGGAGAAGGTCATAGTTCTACGGCTGCGATGGAGTTATGGAAACAGAGGAGAGAGAATGTGTTTGTATGAATGGCTTGAGAAGAGATGTGGGCAATATATGACAAATATGTGTTGCGAAATTTGATCGGCGAGTTTATTTATAGCAGGGGTGGGCAATTATTTTCCACGAGGGCCATATTTAAATCCAGGCAAGTAGCAGAGGGCCGGCCCACGATCATTGGTGTGAAAAAAAAAAATAAAAAAAATTAAATGTCAAATAAAATATCACTTTTCTGTCAAATATAGGCTATTGAATCTATTATTTAATTCATTACACGTCATATTTATTATGGATACAAGTGCAGACAGATGCCTGAAGGCAAAAAAGGAAAAATATATATTTTTTTTTACTTGGACAAGCTTGGCGGGCCGGAATGAAAGGCGCTGCGGGCCGGATGTGGCCCGCGGGCCGTAGTTTGCCCACCCCTGATTTATAGTGTAATAAAAATGCTACACAAAATAGTTGATTAAAAAGACAAAGTATTCTGTACTTTTGAGACATTTCACATTTGTCTGATAATAAATGACATCTTTCTTTAGATTTTGATATATATTTTTTAAGAAAAACACAGATCAATCAAAATTTATGCATAATCAATTAAAACGTATGCATGAATAAAGATACAACAAGATACAATAACCATAAACAACAACAACAGCAATGACAGAGAAAAAAAAAAAAGATCTATGATTAAAATAGCAACGACATCATATTTTCCGTCGCACTGGAGTATAAGTATAAGTATTTATTAAGCTAAAAAATGCATATCAGAGAAGACAATAACATTTAAGTCACACTGGAATATGAAATGTGGTTGCAAGTGTGAAAATAACAAATTATATCACATAAAAGTCGCTCCGGAGTATAAATATATATATATATATATATATATATATATATTTATATATATATATATATATATATATATATATATATATATATAACTATGAATATAAGTATAAGTTGCATCGCGGCCAAAACTATGAAAAAAAGGTGGGACTTATAGTCCGGAAAATACAGTAATTGATTAAAACTAGACACCGAAACTGAAATGTCTTTGATTAAATCTGGTTTGTAGTTTGGTGGAAAGTATCATTTAAATTCTCTGGTTTGTTCCTCCACCCTCACACTCCTTCCCTGTTTGCCTCAGGAGTGCACTCAGGACCTTTTGGCCGCTCTGCTGATTTACCCCGACGAAGTGAGAAAAGACGTCCTCTCCTTGAAGGACAAGGCCCGCGGGCTGGTGTGCGACTGGCTGCGTGACTTCTGCCGCCATAAACTGTCCAAAACGCTGTCCTGCAACGGCGTCCCGGTGTCAGAGGCGGAACTGCGAGAGGAGACGGTGGTGTGCGGGACTCTGCTGAAGACGGAACCGAGAGACCCGAGGTGGCACCTGCTCTTTGTGGATTTGCTGTTGGCTAAAGGTGAGTTCCAAGAGTTCCTTAAGTCTCTACTGCCGCTGCGTCCTCCTTTACTGGATTTACTTGTTGTTCTTAGGTGACGTGAAAGCAGCCGGCGCTCGGTTGGTCCAGGTTTTCGGACAAGAGCCCAGAGACGCCGTGGCTCAGGGCCGACTCGGGGTGATGGAGGCCTGGGAACAGAAGTACTGCAGCGCTGCCCTCCGACTCAGCAAACTCACGGACAAACACGTGGATGTGCTGGACTCTCTGCTGCAACTAGTGCCCGCCGACCAGAGGAGACGGACCGCGCAGGTAAAACTACCGACAGGTCTAATTAATACTGCCCGGCGCGAAGCAGCGAGAGCTTAAAGCAGGTGTGCGGGCGTGGTCAGTCGCGATCGAAAGTCAATTAGCACAATTAAACATAAATCATTCCGATTTGTGGCCTTTTGAACTTTTGTAACGGTAAACTCACAAAGAAGGCAAATATTTAGGTTATTCAATGTCCTCTGCAGACACGAATCCCATAATAATCCCATTTTGTGTGTTTATTTTTGTTTCACCCATTTCTCAAACCTTTCTGTGTTTACCCTTTGACACTTTGACGGGATTCTGATCCGACACGTAAATCACAAAGATAATAACAATAAAGAAATTGCAGTCCACATTTTAGCTTTACAAAGAGTGAAGTTTAAAGAATGACGTCTAAAGAATGGAAAAAAATAAAGTCTGGCGGGAATGTAACACTTGGATACCAACCGCCATAAAACACCAACAAAAAAGAAGAAGAAGAAGAAGAAGAAAATGTTGTATTCCTAGATGTTTAAAATTTTAGTAAACATGCGTAAAATTGCCTGGTGTAATCTAGTACTTAAAGCGTAATAGTCATGTTTTTGGAAGCCGTTTTCAATCTGTGCCTGTTGTAAAATCGACCTTGTTCTACCATGTTTTAAGCCTGTCCAAATCAGGAATGAACAAACAAGCAGTAAAACCACTGCAATCTGGGCCTGAACCAGAACTAAACCCTTAACAACAGTTCCAAATCAGATGAATTAAAACGGTTTTCTCTTTCAAAAACTCTTGCGGTTCCAGGAATAACTCGTGGATCATCATTCTACACCATGTTATTAAAGGTTCTTCTCCTCCCTCTTTAGGCAGCAGCAGGAGAAGCCGGCAGAGTCTCCTCCGGCGGCCAGTGGGACCAGGCCCTGTCCCTGCTCACCATGTCCGTCCGAGCCGCGGGCGACCACAAGCCGCAGTACCTTCGCCAACGGGCCGCATGCCTCGCGCAGCTGGGACTGCACCGCCGCGCCGTCTCCGACCTGGACCGCGTCATCCTCCGCCACAGCGAGGCCCCCCACACCGAGGACGAGCTCAGGGTCCAGTCGGAGGACCTGTGCAGACGGGGGAGGAGCTCGGTGCTGGCCTCCGATGACGGTCCCGCTTTGGAGGACTTCACCAAAGCCATGGGCCTCCACCGGGACTGGGCCGTCGCGTGCATAGAGTCGGGTTTGGGCCGGAGCAGAGCGGCCGAGTGCTTCCTTAAGGGGGCGCTACAGAACTACGGGGAGCAGCAGCTGGACAAGGCGTGGACGCTGGTGGAATGTGGGCTAGCGGTGGACGGCGAGAACACGGAGCTCAAGAGGCTCAGGACACGAGTGAAAAGAGAGGTGGCCGGTCCATGTAACGTGAATTAACATTTTAATAAAGGGTGTCCTAACTTTCTTCTGTGAGGAACCACACTTTGAATCGTCTCTGGATTTAATAAGATAAGATAAGATAACCTTTATTTGTCCCACAATGGGGAAATTCCAGTTTTAGAAGAATAAATACTCTTGCAGAAAATCTCTTATATAAAACCTCTTATACTCTTATAAACTCTTATAAACACTCTTATTTACAGCTGTTATTATGTAATGTATTATTCGATGCACTTATTTGTGGGAATAAATGAACAGAATGCCCAGAATGATAACAAGTCACCTACAAAAGATTGAAATACTGACATTGCACTTTTGAGTTATTGTTCCAAATAATAACTTCACTAAAATTGTATTACCAACTATATTCATTTTACGAGACTGTATTAAACTATGTTTTGAGATACGCTGAAACTATGAAGGATTTACTCCTTAAACGCACACGCCGCCATAGATCCCATTGTTCCTCTAAGACACTCTCTGATAAGGGGCCACCTGGCTGGAGAGACTGCAGACCTCAAGGACATCTACGTGTGAAAACGGCCAGTGGAAGAATACTGAGAGAGGCGTCAACCTTCATATTCCACCTTAAATCCAAATGTTATAAATCTACGAGCAGAGCAGGGAAATCGGCGCAGTCCGGAGTGCCCGCGTAAGTCACCGATCACATTCGATAGGGACAGATGGTAAGAGCTCTGTTATCTCTGTATTAGAATTGTACTGACAGGGATTCAAATTACTCGTAAAATGAATATAGTTGGTAATACAATCTTAGTAAAGTTAATATATTTGGTATTCCCTTCAATGTCAAATGTTTTAATTCAATTAGCAGTGTAAACGCTGTAGTTTGCCCTAGGAATGGACTGGGTCTCGGTTAAAAGGTGCACTATTTTACTTTTCTGGTGTCTCCACTCGGTTATTAAACACATCTATCTCCACGGAGACTAGCAGGTGCCCCCAGCCCACGTTACATATGTCAAATTTGTGGAGTTTGTGGAGCTTTTGCAATTGAAAAAATGCAAGATAGAGGATTAGTGTTTGACTTTGTGCACCTGTAGGAGTCATAACATGTTTTTTCTTAGATTTTGTCATCATTTTAGGGAAATATTTATTTATTTAATTTGACCTAACCTTTATTTATCCAGGTAGTTTTTTACAGAACTTCTTGACTTAATATGAATACAGTACACAAGAACACACATCAAACTCTTTCATTCAAGTCGTTTATTTTTTCACTCTTAAATGGAAAGAAAGTGCCTTGTGCAGGATTCGTCTTTACCAATAAAAAGCACTTTATATTCATGAATTATTTTAAACGATACATGGACAAACAATTTAAATATCAGAACAATGTCCACTTGTAATGCACCGGCACATGTATAAATATGTTTGGAGTATGTATGAAATATATTATTTAGTACTTCAAGCTAACACAGTGATGTATTGAGGCTCCATGTTTCCGAAATAGGACTTTTCCCATTCGCTCATGAGGTCGAAATGTAGCGGGCGGCTACAGAAGTTACATGACGCCAAGTTTGGGTTGTTCAGTACAAGACCAGCCTCTTGCCACACCTCCACAAGTTTATCTGAGGAAAAGAAACACACGTTAAATATACATGTATATGTTTATATTGATAAGTCTCTTGTATAATAAAGTAATGCTATTTTAAATGCGGCCGTGACACATTAGTGGTCATGCGGCCGTGACATAGTGCAAACTGTTATCGTGTCATTTTATGAAGTCGTGGATAACTCACCCACAAAGTATTCCATCATGTCGGGCTGGTGGTGTGGCGTCGGAGCCAGCCTCAGCAGTTCCTCTCCTCGGGGAACTGTGGGGTAGTTTATGGCCTGGACGTAAATGTTGTATTTCTCCAGAAGAGTGTCACAAATGTTGGTGTTCAGCTCTGCATTTCCAACCTACAAGCAGAAGAAAAAGTCATTACAAGGTTTGCAATATTAGAAATGAAATAGCTAAACCACTAAAAAATCCGCTTTTAAAAAAATCCCAGTTTCTGTGGCTTTATTGCATTGTAAATCTACCTTTTTATGTATATTCATGCACTCCGATTATGCCACAATAGTTAATATTATTTGGCTTAATATTTGGGGAAAGTCACACCAGCACACACGCAGAAACTGGACCTTCAGATGTCGCCCAAGAAAATGTATTCATATTTTTTCTTGTGCAGCGGGATTATATGTTGGTTACAGTTTGATTTAGTGACACCAAACTCATCAGCAGTGTCTTTGGAACCAACTACAACCTTTACTTTTCATGAAACTGTAAACATATTCAATGGCTCTTGGGGAAAATTTGAAGACGAATATGAATAATTCCCCAAAAGTAAAGCATAATTCATAAGTGTAGTAGGTTTATTTCCACTAGCTACTACACAGAAATCTAAAATCTTGACATTTTATTATCAATTTAAAAAAAACAGGTTATAATGTCTGCAAACTATTTCATGTAAAAGATTTGCATATGCTAATAAAATCCACCTTGTGTATAGTGTGTTTAATAGGCTGGTTCCTGTTTCTGTAAAAGTGCAGATCTTCACAAGCTAAAGGCTAACACACATTAACTTAAATATAAAACAGACAAACTTGATAAAAGTACATAGAATGCAAAGTCGATGCCAGTGATTATTCTCTGTAACCTTTTCATCGCTTTGTGTTAATTAATTATAGATTTATTTTAGCGAGACTTTGCTAATTCCCCATAAAGAATGAATGCAGCAGGAAGTGGAACTCCGCATTTTTAAGGCAACCGGAACCGGGCGGTCAGTTTTGTGAAAAGGGCCCATCATTTCTACTAAATAATCATCTAATTTGACAGGGGTCATTAAGGAAACCCACCTAAGAATCCTCAACCAAAAAGCAAAAGAAAGACACCTGAGTGCAGATTGGTAGTATTCCCGGCCCCTCTTGCCGGCCCCTCTTACCGGCCCTTCTAACCAACCCCTCTTACCGCCCCCTCTAACCGGCCCCTCTTACTGGCCCCTCTAACCGGCCCCTCTAACCGGCCCCTCTAACCGGCCCCTCTTACCGGCCTCTCTTACCGGCCCCTCTAACCGGCCCCTCTTACCGGCCCCTCTTACCGGCCCCTCTAACCGGCCCCTCTTACCGGCTCCTCTTACCGCCCCCTCTAACCGGCCCCTCTTACCGGCCTCTCTTACCGGCCCCTCTAACCGGCCCCTCTTACCGGCCCCTCTTACCGGCCCCTCTAACCGCCCCCTCTTACCAGCCTCTCTTACCGCCCCCTCTAACCGGCCCCTTTTACCGGCCCCTCTTACCGGCCCCTCTTACCGGCCCCTCTTACCGCCCCCTCTAACCGGCCCCTCTTACCGCCCCCTCTAACCGGCCCCTCTTACCGGCCCCTCTTACCGGCCCCTCTAACCGCCCCCTCTTACCAGCCTCTCTTACCGCCCCCTCTAACCGGCCCCTCTTACCGCCCCCTCTTACCGGCCCCTCTTACCGGCCCCTCTTACCGGCCCCTCTTGCCGGCCCCTCTTACCGGCCCCTCTTACCGGCCCCTCTAACCGGCCCCTCTTACCGGCCCCTCTTACCGGCCCCTCTAACCGGCCCCTCTTACCGGCCCCTCTTACCGCCCCCTCTAACCGGCCCCTCTTACCGGCCTCTCTTACCGGCCCCTCTAACCGGCCCCTCTTACCGGCCCCTCTTACCGGCCCCTTTAACCGCCCCCTCTTACCAGCCTCTCTTATCGCCCCCTCTAACCGGCCCCTCTTACCGGCCCCTCTTACCGGCCCCTCTTACCGCCCCCTCTAACCGGCCCCTCTTACCGCCCCCTCTAACCGGCCCCCTCTTACCGGCCCCTCTTACCGGCCCCTCTAACCGCCCCCTCTTACCAGCCTCTCTTACCGCCCCCTCTAACCGGCCCCTCTTACCGGCCCCTCTTACCGCCCCCTCTAACCGGCCCCTCTTACCGTCCCCTCTAACCGGCCCCTCTTACCGGCCCCTCTTACCGGCCCCTCTTACCGGCCCCTCTTGCCGGCCCCTCTTACCGGCCCCTCTTACCGGCCCCTCTTACCGGCCCCTCTTACCGGCCCCTCTTACCGGCCCCTCTAACCGGCCCCTCTTACCGGCCCCTCTAACCGGCCCCTCTTACCGCCCCCTCTAACCGGCCCCTCTTACCGGCCCCTCTTACCGCCCCCTCTAACCGGCCCCTCTTACCGGCCCCTCTTACCGCCCCCTCTAACCGCCCCCTCTAACCGGCCCCTCTAACCGCCCCCTCTTACCAGCCTCTCTTACCGCCCCCTCTAACCGGCCCCTCTTACCGGCCCCTCTTACCGCCCCCTCTAACCGGCCCCTCTTACCGCCCCCTCTAACCGGCCCCTCTTACCGGCCCCTCTTACCGGCCCCTCTTACCGGCCCCTCTTGCCGGCCCCTCTTACCGGCCCCTCTTACCGGCCCCTCTTACCGGCCCCTCTAACCGGCCCCTCTTACCGGCCCCTCTTACCGGCCCCTCTTACCGGCCCCTCTTACCGGCCCCTCTTACCGGCCCCTCTTACCGGCCCCTCTTACCCGTATGGGGATGATGTGGCTGGGACAGTTGACCACTGGCAGTCCCCGGTCCATCAGCAGCTGCCTCATGTGTTTGACGTTTCTCTGGTGGGCCCTGCGTAAGGCCTGGCCCTCCGCACTCTTCAGGACCCGCACAGACTCTAGGGCCCCCGCCAGGACCATTGGGGGAAGTGCAGTGGTGAAGATGAATCCCGCCGCGTAGGAACGAACTGTGTCCACCAGGGCGGTGCTGCTGGCGATGTAGCCGCCCACACAACCAAAGGCCTTACCTGGGAAGAAAGAACATCATGTTGTCTTTGTTTGCTTGTTTTACAAATGTCCGAAAATACAAACTACGATGTGGAATAGTAGCAATTATTTTTCCGATTAGTCCAACAATTATTTCTATTGTACGTTGAAATTTTTATTGAATACACTTTAAACCCAATAAAAGGTAGAAATATGGTAATTGAAGACTTCTAGATAATGAATATTTGCAAATAAGTGTAAGTGTATAATTGATGAAAATCATAAATAGTTTCTTCTGACATTTTGAGTAAATAATGCCACTGCCTTTGTTATAAAAGTTTGTTTGTCATGTTTTTGAGTCAGTCCAGAAGTTTATCAAAATACAATTAATTTAATTGTAAATTTCCTTTTAATTGTTGTAGCCATAATACATTAATCATTACTTCAGTAAAAATGAAATGTTGTTACATATAAAATACAATCCAAAGCAACACATAAATTACAGCAGCAGTAAATATTACATCAAAGGATAATAAACGTGTATGTATTTGTTCACTGCATATTTTAAACAATTAACCCAGGTAGAAGAAGAACATTTACTGCTTACATATGTACTTTCTAATCCTATGTCTAATTTAAAACAAATAATGTTATGTTCAAACTGTTTGTGGTCTTCATAACATGGAACTAGCTGACCTTTAATGAGACGTGTCATCCCTCATATGTTAGCATGAAGCTTTGATCTGCCCCTCTGCACTGAGCTGACCTCATCTGACCTCATCTGACCTCATCTGACCTCATCTGACCTCATCTGACCTGCTTTGGCTCCCTGTTTCTCACACACACACACACACACACACACGTGTATGTATTTATATTTATTTATATTTGTTTATATGTATTTATATTTTAAATATAAATACATATAAATACATATAAATACATATAAACAAATATAAATAAATATAATATATTTATTTATATGTATTTATTTGTTTATATTTATTTATATTTATTTATATTTATTTATATTTATTTATATTTATTTATATTTATTTATATTTATTTATATTTATTTGTTCATGTATATTTATTTATTCATATATATTTATTATTTATTTATATTAATTTCTATATAAAAGTAAAGTAAAGTTATAAAATGGTATCCTTAATCAGCCAAAAGATCAACATCTGACTACACTTACCTAAAGTTCCAGACACGATGTCGATCTTGTGCATGATGTTGTCCCTCTCTCCGACCCCTGCTCCGTGGGCTCCATACAGACCCACAGCATGGACCTCATCCACGAACGTCAGAGCTCCATATCTGTGTGCAACATCACACAGCTCCTCCAGGGGGCAGATAGCACCTAAAACAAAGGATCAGGCTCTAAAATGTCTCAAAAGTTAACATTTCATCTACCAATTTAAACACAAATTTAAATGAAAAAAAATGTTGTGCACACACCATCCATCGAGTGCACAGTCTCAAATGCCACGATCTTGGGTGTGGTTGCGTCAGATTTCTGCAGCAGCTCCTCCAGGTGCTTGCTGTCGTTGTGCCTGAAGATGAACCTTTTGGCTCCACTGTTCCTGATGCCCTGGATCATTGAGGCGTGGTTCCCGGCGTCAGAGTAGATCTCACAGCCTGAAGGGGGCAGTAAATGCATCATGAGTACAGTGACGACACCGTGAAGACACGTGAAGACACCGTGATTACACCGTGACGACACGTGAAGACACCGTGACGACACCGTGAAGACACCGTGACGACACCGTGACGACACCGTGACGACACCGTGAAGACACCGTGACGACAGCGTGAAGACACCGTGACGACACCGTGACGACACCGTGAAGACACCGTGACGACACCGTGACGACACCGTGAAGACACCGTGACGACACCGTGAAGACACCCTGACGACACCGTGACGACACCGTGAAGACACCGTGAAGACACCGTGACGACACCGTGAAGACACCGTGACGACACCGTGACGACACCGTGACGACACCGTGAAGACACCGTGAAGACACAGTGAAGACACAGTGACGACACCGTGACGACACCGTGACGACACCGTGACGACACCGTGACGACTACGTGAAGACACCGTGACGACACCGTGAAGACACCGTGACGACACCGTGAAGACACCGTGACGACACCGTGACGACACCGTGACGACACCGTGAAGACACCGTGACGACACCGTGACGACACCGTGACGACACCGTGAAGACACCGTGAAGACACCGTGACGACACCGTGACGACACCGTGACGACACCGTGACGACACCGTGACGACTACGTGAAGACACCGTGACGACACCGTGAAGACACCGTGACAACACCGTGAAGACACCGTGACGACACCGTGACGACACCGTGAAGACACCGTGACGACAGCGTGACGACACCGTGACGACACCGTGACGACACCGTGAAGACACCGTGAAGACACCGTGAAGACACCGTGAAGACACCGTGACGACACCGTGACGACACCGTGAAGACACCGTGACGACAGCGTGACGACACCGTGACGACACCGTGACGACACGTGACGACACCGTGACGACACCGTGACGACACCGTGACGACAGCGTGACGACACCGTGACGACACCGTGACGACACTGTGAAGACACCGTGAAGACACCGTGACGACAGCGTGACGACAGCGTGACGACACCGTGACGACACCGTGAAGACACCGTGACGACACCGTGACGACAGCGTGACGACACCGTGACGACACCGTGAAGACACCGTGAAGACACCGTGAAGACACCGTGAAGACACCGTGACGACACCGTGAAGACACCGTGAAGACACCGTGAAGACACCGTGAAGACACCGTGACGACACCGTGACGACACGTGACGACACCGTGACGACACCGTGACGACAGCGTGACGACACCGTGTCGTCACGGTGACGACACCGTGACGACACCGTGACGACACCGTGACGACACCGTGAAGACACCGTGAAGACACCGTGAAGACACTGTGACGACACCGTGAAGACACCGTGACGACACCGTGACGACACGTGACGACACCGTGACGACACCGTGACGACAGCGTGACGACACCGTGACGACACCGTGACGACACTGTGAAGACACCGTGAAGACACCGTGAAGACACCGTGACGACACCGTGACGACACGTGACGACACCGTGACGACAGCGTGACGACAGCGTGACGACACCGTGAAGACACCGTGAAGACACCGTGACGACACCGTGACGACACCGTGACGACACGTGACGACACCGTGACGACACCGTGACGACACCGTGAAGACACCGTGACGACACCGTGACGACACGTGACGACACCGTGACGACACCGTGACGACACCGTGAAGACACCGTGAAGACACCGTGACGACACCGTGACGACACCGTGAAGACACCGTGACGACACCGTGACGACACGTGACGACACCGTGACGACACCGTGACGACAGCGTGACGACACCGTGACGACACCGTGACGACACTGTGAAGACACCGTGAAGACACCGTGACGACAGCGTGACGACAGCGTGACGACACCGTGACGACACCGTGAAGACACCGTGAAGACACCGTGACGACAGCGTGACGACAGCGTGAAGACACCGTGACGACACCGTGACGACACCGTGAAGACACCGTGACGACACCGTGACGACACCGTGAAGACACCGTGACGACACCGTGAAGACACCCTGACGACACCGTGACGACACCGTGAAGACACCGTGAAGACACCGTGACGACACCGTGAAGACACCGTGACGACACCGTGACGACACCGTGACGACACCGTGAAGACACCGTGAAGACACAGTGAAGACACAGTGACGACACCGTGACGACACCGTGACGACACCGTGACGACACCGTGACGACTACGTGAAGACACCGTGACGACACCGTGAAGACACCGTGACGACACCGTGAAGACACCGTGACGACACCGTGACGACACCGTGACGACACCGTGAAGACACCGTGACGACACCGTGACGACACCGTGACGACACCGTGAAGACACCGTGAAGACACCGTGACGACACCGTGACGACACCGTGACGACACCGTGACGACACCGTGACGACTACGTGAAGACACCGTGACGACACCGTGAAGACACCGTGACAACACCGTGAAGACACCGTGACGACACCGTGACGACACCGTGAAGACACCGTGACGACAGCGTGACGACACCGTGACGACACCGTGACGACACCGTGAAGACACCGTGAAGACACCGTGAAGACACCGTGAAGACACCGTGACGACACCGTGACGACACCGTGAAGACACCGTGACGACAGCGTGACGACACCGTGACGACACCGTGACGACACGTGACGACACCGTGACGACACCGTGACGACACCGTGACGACAGCGTGACGACACCGTGACGACACCGTGACGACACTGTGAAGACACCGTGAAGACACCGTGACGACAGCGTGACGACAGCGTGACGACACCGTGACGACACCGTGAAGACACCGTGACGACACCGTGACGACAGCGTGACGACACCGTGACGACACCGTGAAGACACCGTGAAGACACCGTGAAGACACCGTGAAGACACCGTGACGACACCGTGAAGACACCGTGAAGACACCGTGAAGACACCGTGAAGACACCGTGACGACACCGTGACGACACGTGACGACACCGTGACGACACCGTGACGACAGCGTGACGACACCGTGTCGTCACGGTGACGACACCGTGACGACACCGTGACGACACCGTGACGACACCGTGAAGACACCGTGAAGACACCGTGAAGACACTGTGACGACACCGTGAAGACACCGTGACGACACCGTGACGACACGTGACGACACCGTGACGACACCGTGACGACAGCGTGACGACACCGTGACGACACCGTGACGACACTGTGAAGACACCGTGAAGACACCGTGAAGACACCGTGACGACACCGTGACGACACGTGACGACACCGTGACGACAGCGTGACGACAGCGTGACGACACCGTGAAGACACCGTGAAGACACCGTGACGACACCGTGACGACACCGTGACGACACGTGACGACACCGTGACGACACCGTGACGACACCGTGAAGACACCGTGACGACACCGTGACGACACGTGACGACACCGTGACGACACCGTGACGACACCGTGAAGACACCGTGAAGACACCGTGACGACACCGTGACGACACCGTGAAGACACCGTGACGACACCGTGACGACACGTGACGACACCGTGACGACACCGTGACGACAGCGTGACGACACCGTGACGACACCGTGACGACACTGTGAAGACACCGTGAAGACACCGTGACGACAGCGTGACGACAGCGTGACGACACCGTGACGACACCGTGAAGACACCGTGAAGACACCGTGACGACAGCGTGACGACAGCGTGACGACACCGTGACGACACCGTGAAGACACCGTGAAGACACCGTGAAGACACCGTGACGACAGCGTGACGACAGCGTGACGACACCGTGACGACACCGTGAAGACACCGTGAAGACACCGTGACGACACCGTGACGACACCGTGAAGACACCGTGAAGACACCGTGACGACAGCGTGACGACACCGTGAAGACACCGTGAAGACACCGTGAAGACACCGTGACGACAGCGTGACGACAGCGTGACGACAGCGGAGGCCGAATCACTGCTCTGGGGTGTGTGAAGTTTTGTCGCCCGTCAACGTTACCTGGCAGCATCTTGGCCAATGTGAACAGAGTGGAATCATTGGCCACGAAACAGGAGCTGAACACGAGAGCGCCGCCCTTCTGGTGAAGCTGCGCCAGTTCTTTCTCCAGCACCACGTGATAGTTACTAGTTCCAGAGATGTTCCTGGTACCACCGGCCCCAGCACCATTTCTCTCCAAGGAAGAACTGCGGAGGCAAGAGGGGCATATAAACTATATTATAAAGGTTTAAAATGTACTCTCTCACCATTGCACTCGGTCACGGCAGCGCGTGAACTATTTATATTGTCACTTTTAAATAAATAGATGGATATGAAGTCATTTCCATAGAATTTGTGTCAAGTTTAGTTTAGTATTTAATTTAGTTTCTCTTCTTTCTTTTTTTTTACAAATCTATTGGGGGGGAATGAAAACAGTTCTGACGTTTTTGAAACTTAATCGTCAAGTAGTCAAAAAGATTGCACTTGTAAATTAGTAACTGGTAGAACTAGTTTAAGATTATCTACTGAGATTAGCAAATTGTAGTAGACGTTTGAGAGCTATAACAGAATCAGCCTATATTAGTTGACAACGGAAACCCTTCTGAGTGGTCTTCCTCTATGCCTGTCTCAAAGATCAATACAAACATACATTTTCCCTCCTCTGTACATGTAAAAACCTGGATACATCTGACTTCATCTCCAAAACATGTAATAATATTTCACTGTCCCTCAGATGAACTCACTCCTAATCTCATCCTTCCTCTGCACAAACTAGTAGAAACTCAACTGCGACCAAACAATCCCTTTAGAGATACAGATGGTCCTCACTACCTGATGGCCTTGATGACCCGTGGGTGGCGGCTCATTCCCAGGTAATCGTTGCTGCACCAGACAGAGACCTCCGTGCCCTCGCGCCCGGTCAGAGAGAAGTCCTGGGCGAAGGGGAAGGAGCGGACGCTGCGGTTCACCGTCTTAAACACCCTGTACGTGTGATCCTGCTTCTTCTCGCTGATCCTCTCCACAAAGAAGTTGTCGTAGTCGTAACATGGGCCGACTGGAAAACGCAGAGAAAAAAGGGTTTGATCAGTCATTTTAAAAGCCTCTGAAATACTTGATATATATGTGAAATACTTGAGATGAATGTGGTTCTATCTTGACATAATACGGTCTCTACAGTGAGGAAATAAGTCTTTGAACACCCTGCAATTTAGCAAGTTCTCCCAATTCAAAATTATGGAGGGGTCTGAAATTTTCACTGAAGCCTCATTTCCACTGTTAGAGACGAAATTCACATTGCATGATTTTAAAATTATTTATTTGTATGTTATTGCCGTAAATAAGTATCTGAACATCTGCCAATCAGCAAGAATTCTGGCTCTCAAAGACCTGTTAGTCTGCCTCCTCTGTGTTATTATGTGTTTGAGCTCGGGGAGAACTTCACAGGGTGTTCAAATATTTACTTTCCTCTCTGTATGTTATCCCACTTCAAATGGCAGTTAGTAGTGTCTGCAAAAAGGGCGACCACTTGGAGCAGGGCAGTTGTGGCTACCACTTGTCTGTATGCATTGTCATCCGTATAACCACGTCTTACCCATGTTGTCGTTGAGAAAGTCCGTGACAGGACGTTTTTTAGCTGCAGTCGATAGAACTGTTTCCTTAATACCTTTCAAAAGAGACGTCATCCTTCCTGTGGGAAAAAGGTCAAAAAGGTCAATTGCCTGCTCGTGAGAACCACAGTGAGAACATCAACTGTGCCTGACACCTGACTCGAGTCAAGTGCTGACAGACGCCGCGCTGAGGTTGATGATTACCACAACACAGAGCATCAAGAAAGTAGTCACTTTTCCCACATTGTGTTATGTTACAGCCTTATTCCAAAATGTATTAAATACATCATTTGCCTCATAATTCTACAAACAATATCCCATAATGACAACATGAAAGAAGGTATTTTGTATTCACAGCTTTCGCTCAATACTTTGTTGAAGCTCCTTTGGCACTAATTTCAGTCTTTTAGAGTTTAATGCTACAAGCAGGGAACACCTGTTTACCGGCAGGTACAAATGGAAAAGTAGTACCACTCATGTTTTTTTGCTGTACAATATGGTCAAAGTACATTCCCAGTTTGTGACTCTAGTTCACTGACAATAGCAATACAGAGTTCTGATCTGAGTCGGATGCTCAAAAGTAACTTGAATTAGAAATACAACATATTTTGAGCAAAGGTTCAGATGTTTTTGATAAACAAATAAATGTCTGACATTTTGTCATTCATAACTACACACTAATCAGTATTTCCCATCTCACCTTCCTGTACATCCTCTTGCACCTCAGGACTGGCACGGACCAAACCGATCTGCGAGCTCACGAAAGGACAACCCTTAGACACAGAGAGCGCCACCTCGGCCGCAGTCTGAGCCATGGTCCTCTTCTGATCCAGACCTGGGACTTTCCTCTGGTTCAAACCCAGGACTCTGTGCTGTGTTGGTCCAGACTCTGCAGACTGCTTCTCCAGAGAGGCCAGCGCGCTCACACTGATCTGGCGTGTGATGATCGGGCACTGGTCGGCCATAGACATGAGGGCAGCTCCAGCTCTCCTCAGAGCAGGCCGAGGGACCGACTTCAAGAAGGGGCAGTGATGGAGGAAGGCAGCCATTTTGGTCCTTTTCTGAAAGAAATACAATGATTTGGCATTATAACCATAGTAAAGGAGTTTTATTGTATTTTACTCAAACATCCAAGCACTATAACAAACTACAGTACTGGCATTACCTGCTGTCAATCATTCAATTCACACGACTAGTGCCACACGCCAGTAACCAATCAATAATCGCTAGATTAATCAAATAGCAAAATAAACTTTAGCTGCAGCCCTAGTGTTGATATTCCTTTATTTCAACACCTGAATGTGAAACACGCTTAGTAATAAACATGCAATTCAATATTTTAGATCTCTGTCCTATGAGTCAAGACACAAAAAGCTCAAATATACACAAATATATAAATATCAATATATACATACCATGCTCTCTATAGAAACAGGAAGTTAGAAATAATCATTTCAGCTTTTCACAGTGAATTACACAATAAAATATTAGCAGATAATAATTCATAGAATATTCTGTCATATTCGCTCTAAAAGAGATAGGTCTCTGCTCTCGGGTGTGGCCCCTGACTAAACATTATCATCATTAGCAGACCCCGAGTGCACTGATATGACGTAATACCAGGTCAAGCTCTGAACACGTCAAATATACAAAACTACACATAAATACAGCACTTCATTCACAATAGCAAATATATTTTATAATTTTACACATGTTAGTTAAGCTGATAAAATAACACTAATTGCTACGGTAATAAAAGATTTGGAGGTTTGTAACTGACCGTGAACACGTCACTTCACCCTCTGTGTTTTAGTGATAAGGGATTTCTAGGGATTTGCGGGTTTCTGTTTAGAGATGTTATCATTAAGTTTGTGGCTTTGAAACCACAAAAATATACATTATCTAGACATTATTTTGAGCAAGATTGTGTGGTATTGTGTTTACATTCAGAAGAGGAAAGAGAAGCAAACAGAGTCATAGCCAACTGTAAGTCAGATGTTTAAAAACCTTAAAAAGACCACACTGGTCGGCTTTGTATGAAATTGTGGACCAGGAGTTAGGAAAGAACATAATAAAAAAAAGTCATTACAACATAAAACATTAGCAAAACATAAAATACATGATATAAAAAAACAATGCAATACATAAATAAGAAATAAAAATAAAAAATATTATTCAGGTTAACTAGATTTGAATTGGCTTGTTACTTGAAATTCTAGAAAAATAAAAATTAAAACAGCGGCGGTCTCAGGTTTGTCTATTGTCTGTAAAAGTTTGTAAAGAAATACATTGTAAATTCCAGATTGGAAAAAGAAAAGTGAAGTGGAACATAATGTGATGCAACATCTTGATTTTGAGGTTTTTACTGGACAAATACTCACAGAATGTTGACCTCACACTAGTTTTATTTGTATTTTATCTACAGATATATTATATAGACTTGCCATAAATTTTACTTTTCCTGAAGCTCAAATACAATATTTAAGTTAGAAAAAAGTTTATTTCTCCATTTTTTTGGGCATTTCTGGCTTGGAAATTCAAAAGTGTTTCTTTTTTTTTGTTATAAAGCCTTAAACGCGTCACTATTTAGGTTAATTAATGAAAATGTTTTATAGTTTACTTTATTTTGATAGATTTAGAAAGGTCTATTCACAACATGGCTCAGTCAAAGGTAGTATTCAAGTATTAAGCCCTTCAGAGACAATTTAAATATATAAAAAATAAATTAACTAATAAGCCTGGACCAGATTTCAACCAAAACTTAAAAAAAAACATTTAGAAGAATTAAACATTCACAAACTACTAAATCATCAGAGAATTGTTCCACCACGTCTAAAATTCAGAATGGTAAATAGCCTCACCTGTTGACCTGCACTGAGGACGAACGCTTGGACAGCTGATGGTCTGACGGTCTGAAGGAGAGAGGAGGGAGGAAGGCCGGTTTATCAGAAGGGCAGATGATGTAACCGCCCCCTCCCTCATCTCCACGGGGCCTCCCTAAAAACATACAAGACATTCACAACACGCTCACTCCAGATCTCTCCTTCCAGCTTGGGTCCTTCACCCGTTTCTAGGTTGCCACAGTGAATCAGCCCCATTGTGACTTCCTGTCGTAACCAGCAATACTCGTGGTGACTGGAGTAGACAGTGAAGTGGAGGGTATTTATAACGCACTTAACTCACAGTCCAAACAAGTTTAAAAAATATATATATTCATCAACACAAGCCTAATATAATTTTGAGTATGGCAAACTTAATTAGAATTAATAATATGGGCCTATATTTATGAGTAGGTTAATCTTTGAATAGTCTTTGTGTGAATTCTTTTAGGATCCTTGTTAGGAAGCAATTATTACAGACTTTATTTACTTATTCATTCAATATTTTATCATAGGTCATTTGAGAACACATTCTTATTATAATTGTATTTCAAGAACTGGTTTAATGTGATGAGGGTACTTTATTCTTACTTTTAATATATAAATAAAGCCAACCAGTATTTTTGCTTTTACATTTTTGGCTATTTGAGCTGATTTTAGAACAGATTACACATATTTCTTATTTATTTAGATTGCCCATATTGACCTAGTTTAAATTCTGTAAATGAAACTAGATGATTGGTGGAGAGCCTAAAGTTTAATATGTCTAAAGTATGTATTCATGTAATGTAAATGTATTTATTTAGGGTCCACTAAGTTAAGACTATGTATATACATATACTGCACATTTAAAGGCTTTTGTTTACAAAAATTACATTAACTAATTATTTTTCTTTTGCTATCAATTTAAAGCAGTTTAAAGCAACAGTATGTAACTTTCTGGAGGTGGCACGTCACCTGCATAGTTCCATGGAAATAGAAAATAATAAACATTCCCTCATGTGCAGATTTGAGGAGATGCAAACAATGTACTAAAGTTAGAGTGTTTTTTAACTTATTTTTTTAGTGCAACTTTCTAAAATGAAAAAACATGTTTTATTTATCTACTTTTGGCTACAAAGTTGTGTACTGGGGCTTTACGATGATTACGTGACTTTTCACGTGAATTTACCCATCATGCACCATGATGAAACAAAAAAGAATCAACTTGAGTTTAATAGTACTTAAAAAACAAACTATAGCATTGTTATTTTAATAAGAGCACCCCCCCCCAAAAGAAATAACAAAAAATAACTAAAATAAATTATTATTATTATTGTTATCGAAATGTTAAATAATAAATTAAATAATATGTCCTTCTCCCCAGAAAACCCACCACCGCATTATGTGCCCCCAAGAATATATGTGACCTTCTCATCAAGCAAAATGCCTTTTAAAATGTACAGACAATATCACTGAGTTACAAATGAGTCAACAAACAAATAAAGGACATTATTTCCTCAACTTAAGAAAATAAAAGTCAGTTCATTGCATAATTTAACATATATAAAGCTTAACTGCGTTTTAGTTGAATGAGTTTTAAAACCTTTTTTCAGTTTTTAGAGAGGAGTGAATCAGAGGCCTTCGCTCTGGAAAACCCTGGACAGACCGTGCGGATGCTCAAGTGGCCAAAGACTTAGTCAACATTAGCAGTTGACTTAGCAGAGTCAGAGCAACTGACATCATTTCTTCTATCAAAGACCTCATTCAATATTTAATGAGTTCCAACTATTTGGACCATGTTACAGTTCTATAGTTGTGTTTTGATGCATTTACGCACTTTGCTTCTTCTGAGATCTATTGTCTTTAGTTTTTAAAAAGAGTCACATTTTTCTGTCGACAAACCATTAAAAAAAATAACTGACAAGGTTACACAGTTGCAATTATTAAAGGCGCAATGGGCAATTTTTCGGCGATTTGAGAACGCAGGCGGAAGTGCGCATGCCACTCCCCCGTGCGCATGCCACTCCCCCGTGCGCATGCCACTCCCCCGTGCGCATGCCACTCCCCCGTGCACATGCCACTCCCCCGTGCACATGCCACTCCCCCGTGCACATGCCCCGTGCACATGCCACTCCCCCGTGCGCATGCCACTCCCCCGTGCGCATGCCACTCCCCCGTGCACATGCCACTCCCCCGTGCACATGCCACTCCCCCGTGCACATGCCCCTCCCCCGTGCACATGCCACTCCCCCGTGCACATGCCACTCCCCCGTGCACATGCCACTCCACCGTGCGCATGCCACTCCCCCGTGCGCATGCCACTCCCCCGTGCGCATGCCCCTCCCCCGTGCGCATGCCACTCCCCCGTGCGCATGCCACTCCCCCGTGCGCATGCCACTCCCCCGTGCACATGCCACTCCCCCGTGCGTTTTATAATTGATACGTGGCAGGACTAATCGGCAGTCCACGCCACGAGGAAATAAGACTCAGATTTGGGCCAAAAATATCGTCCATTCAACCTTTAATTATGCATTTAATTGAACACAGTGCAATACAAAAGATCATTTAGCAACAATATATAGTCACGGCCACCAGCTTTATTGTATTTATTATGAAATTAAAACAAGAAAAAGCTTTAATTACAAAAACCCATGTAAATATACAGTGGATTTTGAGTTTAACAATCTTCATCTTTCTTAATGGAGGCGGCCTGAAATCAGAAGATGGGACTTTCAGAAGGCATGAGAATATTTTAGGCCTCACCAATAAAGTACATTCTGCAAAACTAACTGTCAGTGGGTAAAAGTACCAGAGGAGCTGAGTTTAAACCGTCATTACCACATGGATTGAACAGTGGCAGAATGTTCTCAGTGAAATCACAGTCAGTGAAAGAGTAAATAAGAGATTCTTCACCCACATCATAGAAGGAGACCAGACCTTCATCATAATCCACAAACACTCCCACTTTCTCTGGAGAAGATCTAACAGGGAAAACTACATGAGGCTCTTCACTGGTTTCATACTCATCACTGCCCAAATAAAGTGACCAGAATCCTTTCCGTACAGTTTGAGAGATTTCATCTTTTCTGTCCACTGACTCTTTGGCCACTCCTAATTCCCACTCAGTCTTTCCTTTGACCTGAACCTGAAAATAAAACTTTCCAGAAGAAAATTTTTGTTTTCCTAAAACACAAAAAAAACTGGAAAATCTCTCAGAATTGTCTGGGAGATTATTTTCTTGGTCACTGTAATGAACCTGTTTGAGATCTTTAGACAGAACTAAGTTTGTATGTGCTGTGTTTGGATCTAGAGACACGTCCACCTCAAACTCTTGAACTCTTTCCATTTCAGCCTCCAAAACCTCCTCTATCTCTGTATTAAGTGTGTTCTTCAGCTCAGACACAGCTTTGGTCGCTCTCCCTGTGCATGATGGAACCCTCACGCTCTCCTCGGTCCAGTCGTGGAGCTGTGGAGCAGGTTTGACTGAAGTGAAAGTTTGTACAAACTGCAGGTGGTCTCCAGAGCTCCAGAGCTGCTCCATCTCAGCTCCTCTCTGCTCCAGGGCAGAGATCTCTGTCTGGATCTGCTCTATCAGCTGAGCTGCCTCCTCCTCGTTCTTCTTGTGCTTTTCTACAATGCTCTGTTTGAACTTGTCCAGACTTTGTTGAACACACTCCATCAAAGTGTTAAAGACTCTGAGACCTTCTTGTATTTCTGTGTCTGCATTTATCTGACTGAGTTCTACTGAGTGCCGGATCTCCTCGATCTTCAGAAGTCTTTCTTTAATCTGCTCCTTCTGCGTGGCCCGCTGCACCTCACCTTCCTCTTTCAGGGGCACTACCTGATGATCCTTATGGTCTTCTGCCTTGCACTGCATGCACATGAAGTGTGAGTGTTCTCTACAGAAGAGCTCCAGCAGCCGGCCGTGTTCAGGGCAGATGTGCTCCTCAAAGTTGGGCAGAGGTTGGATCAGCTGGTGCCTCTTCAGACGAGGGATTGTGAGGTGGGGCTGCAGGTGGCTCTGACAGTACGAGGCCAGACACACCAAGCAGGACTTTAGGGCTCTTAGCCTGGGCTCTGGGCAGTGGTCACAGAGCACCTCTCCTGGAGGAGTGGACACATCACAGAGCACCTCTCCTGGAGGAGTGGACACATCACAGAGCACCTCTCCTGGAGGAGTGGACACGTCACAGAGCACCTCTCCTGGAGCAGCAGATTTTGACTTAGAGCTAATAGTTTCTTCAACCTGAGGTTTATTTCTGAGCTGAGAAACCATCTCTGACATAAAAGTATTGACTTTCATCTGTGGTCTTGAGCTGAAGTCCTGTTTACAGAGTGGACAGTTGTATTGGTCACTGCTGTCCCAGTGTTTGTTGAGGCAGAATTGGCAGAAGCTGTGTCCACATGGTGCAGTGACTGGATCAGTGAAGACCTCCAGACAGATGGAGCACAGGAACTGCTCCTCAGAGAGAGTACAGCTCACAGCGGCCATCACTGCAACTGGAGAGACAAAGCACATTTGGTTTAGTGTGACCATGAAACTTTAAGTTTGTTATGATTGTTGACATTTCTTCTTCTCTGCTGCTCTATTTGTTGTCTGTACTTGCAAACCAACATTCTATATGAAAACCATAGATGTTATGGTCTTTATATTGAAAGTGCAGTAACATTGCAAGTCCAGTAGGGGACGCTGCCATTGAGCATCACGCAGGCCGTCTCTTCTCCTGAGCGGGATGAAGAAAGACGTGTCCTTGCCTTATTTCCAAAATATTACCCCCTTTAGGTATCACTGTACAATGATAAAACCAACCTCCGATTGTTTGCATTTGTAAAATGGTTCATATTAATGTAATGACCAAAGATGTATTAACTGTAGTTACAAAGCCATGAGCGGCGCTAGCTAGGAGATAATTAGCGTTAGCTCCTTGTCATTGCACTTCTTTCTGCTAAATCTCATGTCCAATATTATGATCCATGTTATTTGCCAAACACTACGGAATAAATAATAATAATAAAAATAAAATATAGCCGCAAGAGGCAATGATCGGCCCTCGCCACGCCGCCGCCGCCGCTACGCCAGAACTGCTGAATCTGTGACGACTCTTTGAATAAAAATGTGGATAAATTTTGATGGTCCACCCCTGAAGATGAGTCTCACCAGATTTCAGGTTAATAGTTAACGCCCTGGGAGGAGTTTGTAAAAGTATAAAGTGTAAACATGTTCTGGCGATTTCCCCATTGGAATAACACGGGAGGTTTCTGTCATTGCTATGGCAAAGCCATAACAATTATGACATGGGTCTCATTGACTTTTTTGATCAGGATCAAAAATTGAATTTTGTGAATTTAACCTCCATATAAGATCTGTAGGGGGCGCTGTTGCGCCAAATAAATTTATTTCACTTCAAGTAGGTTTAGGGCAAAGAGTTTAACGACTGATTCTAATTTGACGCAATTTGGACTTTATCTGCGCAAATGACAGCAAATAAAAAATGTGGGAAATTTCTGAAATTCTAGCTACAGTTTGCGGCTTCGCCGCACAGAGACCGTGACAGGGTCAAAGTCATTTGAATAACTTTTGATGTCCCACTCCTCAGCACCATTTTCACCAGATTTCAGCTTTTTAGGGCCAACGCCCTGGGAGGACTTCGAAGTACGACGTTTGGAAAAACTCCCGAGTCATGCTTAGCCATTTTTTTTACCAAAATGGCCGACATTTGGTTGGGTGGACGGCGTTGCCGTAATAATATTTTTTACTTCTCTTGTCACCATCTACCTCTGCGCCAAATTTCATGATTCTACGATCAGATTTTTTTGGGGTCATTTCCTATCTCTCAATGCATTTTTGGTACATTTGGGGGCGCTGACTTTTCATCAATGTTCACTGGGTGAAAAATAGGGGGGTTGGTCCCGAGAAGAAGAAGAAAGAAAGAAAGAAAGAATAATATTCCCGAGGCGAAAACATTGTTTCCCATTTTTCAAATATCATTAACTATACATTTTCATGGTGTGGGTCCCTGGTCACTGACGGGTACTTTCGTTAATTTTGAGTGGGCCCTGCCCACTTTGTGTTTTTGGCCCTCTATACAGTAATAATGTTCAATTTTTGCATTACATGTTTATATGCACGGAACATGCAAGAGATGGAACGTATTCGTGAGCTACTTAGCGCAAATGAGTGCTTTATATGAATTTAAAGCGCTCGTTTAGCGCGCACTTTTGCACGGGCTTTGCCCGTTTACAACGATAATGTTCCATTTTCCTACTACTAATTAGTATGCACGGGGCGTGCATGAGTGAAGGAGTGCGTTAGTGAGTGTTTGGAAGTGGGCGAGCGCTTCGCACTATGTGCGCACTTTTGCAGCCGTGCTCTGCACGGCCTTACGGAACTAATAGGCCTCTCGCCAGCTTGTGGCGCTCGGGCCTAATAAATAAATAAAAAGATAATTATCTCGTAATAACGAGCTTTAAATA
>NW_027315801.1:3334040-3346540 GCF_026437365.1 Eucyclogobius newberryi
ACACTTCAGGTACAATATCAAAATGCCTTTTATCAGATCCTACTCTTCTGTACTGTAATTAACATAGAATATTTGTGACTATGACAATCATTTTAATATTATCACTTCGCTTTATACTTGAAGTCTGCTCAGTTATACAATAGAAACATATGTTTATGTTTAAATATGTGTATATGCCTTTTTAAAAATGGTCATTTGAGTGGCTTGACTTCCATTAGAGAGAACATAATTCCTGGTGTAGATGTGAAAAAACCCTCTGTCCATAGTATGGTCCTGAGGTGTTCCTAAAGGCACTGATGGTATTAACACAGCCAGTGCGAGAGACACAGTTTAGTTTTTTATCTCAAATTAAAACCTGATGGACATCAGAATCAGAATTGGGTTTATTGCTATTGTCAGTGAACAGAATTCACAAACTAAGAACTTGCTTTGACATTATGGTGCAACACTCTACAATAAATAATAATATTAGCAAAATAATATATCAAAAAGGGCATGCATTATTTTTTAATTTACAAATTTAATAGACTTGGCATGAATATATACATAATTTACAGTTGGTCAGTGTGAACAATGGTTATTGGTTTGAATAATTATTAAAATGGCAGGCGTTAAGTGTTCATGAGTCCAACCCAACGGCAGAGGGAAAGAAACTGTTCTTGTGGCAGTAGGTTCCGGTCCAGAAGGGCCATAGCCTCCTGCCTGAGGGGAGTGGCCTCCTGCCTGAGGGGAGTGGCCTCCTGCCTGAGGGGAGTGGCCTCCTGCCTGAGGGGAGTGGCTCAAATAGTCCATGTCCAGGGTGTGAAGGGTCGGCTGTGATCCGACCTGCTCGTCCCAGAGTCCTGGAGACGTACAGGTCCTGCAGAGATGAAGTCTGCAGCCGATCACCTTCTCAGCAGAGCTCACAATGCGCTGTAGTCTCTGTTTGTCCCTGGATGTGGCTCGAGCGTTCCACACGGTGATGGAGGAGGTGAGGATGGACTCAATGATGGCCATATAGAACTGCACCATCATCTCCTTTGGCAGCTTGGCTTTCCTCTGCGGGGCCTTCTTGATGAGAGAGCTGATGCTGGGCTCTCACTTGAGGTCCCGGGTGATGGTGGTGCAGAGGAAGCGGAAGGAATCTCCCATCTCCACTGCCTTCCTGGCGTTGAACTTCAGGTTGTTACCACTGCACCAGGACACCAGCCGGTCCACCTCCCTCCTGTAGACAGACTCATCTCTGCCCGAGATGAGCCCGCAAACTTGATCAGTTTTACGAAGTGTTGGCTGGAGGTGCAGCAATTTGTGTGCAGGGAGAATATTAGATGAGAAAGTACACAGCCCTGTGGAGTTCCTGTGTAGGGGAGCGGGATCCAACATATGGGTGATATTTTATAACTGTTATGTTATGGGTGTTGCAGAACACTTATCATTTATGCCCTTGGGGTAGACTATGAAATGGGGAAAGTGGCATAATATAGGACCTTTAACTGCCTCAGTTTGGGTGTGAACCAGGGTTTGTCATTGCAGAAGGTGACTTTGGTGTGTGATCGAATGTATGACGTCACAGTGTCCGTGAACTCATCCAAACTATCTGTGGCAGCTCTGAAAACCTGCCAGTCTGTAAGGTCCAAACATGTGTAGCTCATCCACTGCCTCATTGGTCCACTTCTCAGATGTCCTCATTACAGGTTTGGAGAACTTCAGCCTCTGTCATGCTCTTAATCCATGTTTTGTTATTGTAAATCATTACTCAAGTTTGATTTGTTCTGGTAAAAGGTCTAATGTGACCACACTGACCCTTTAAGAACTTGTGATGAATGTTTGATGCATTATTGTATTGTTTTTTGTGGAGTATGATGAGGAGAAAATGACTCAAACAATAATCCTAGTTCTTTGTTGTGTACAGGACAATCTGGAGCAGGAACTGTCTGAGCTGAGGAGGCAGCAGGCTGAGCTGAACTCTCTGTCTCTGACACAGGACCCAGCTCAGATCCTACAGAAGTTTGAACAACTCTCTGAGCTGAAGGAGCAGCCTCAGTCTGTCAGTGAACAAATGCCACTGTGCTTTATTAAAGAGCTCACTGAAGCCCTGTCCGACATCCCCCACAGACTGCAGAACTGCGCCAACATGGGACTGGCTTTGACCCAAAACCCACTGTTGTTACAGCAGCCCATCACCAGAGAGCAGTATCTGAAATACGCCATTAACATCACCCTGGACCCCAACACTGCACACAAACGACTGGTGCTGTCAGAGGAGGATCGCAGAGTCACTGTGGTGAAGAAGGAGCAGGACTATCCCAATCATCCAGAGGGATTCAGTCAACTTCTACAGGCTTTGAACAACCAGGAACTAAAGGGGCGGTGCTACTTTGAGGTGCAGTGGCTGAAACAACAAAGTTTTTGGGATTTACGTACAAGAAGATTGGAAGAAGGGGGAAACGTGAGGAGTGTGTCCTGGGAATGACTGATAAGTCGTGAGCTTTGCATTTCGACAGTTCAAAGACCTCCCTGTGGCACAATGGACAAGAGCTGGAAATGATGAGCTTAAACAAAGTTGACAGAGTGGGAGTGTATCTGGACCACACCGCAGGGACCATCTCCTTCTACGCTGTTGACAAAGAGATGTGCCAGCTTGCTAGACTCCAGACGCTCTTTAAAAAGCCGTTGTATGTTGCAGCTAGATTTACTGAAACAGGGAACTCTTGAGTTTCTGAAGCTAAAGTAAGAAGCATCTGCAACATCGCAAAAGGCAGAATCAAAATGACTGGCAGATGGAGTTTGGTTGGGCAAATTCAAACTCGACCAATTCAATCCATGTAGTTCATTGTTTTTGTTTGATAAACCATTATTCATTGTTGAGTTAGTTTTGGTTTTATGGTTCCGTTTTATGTTTGCATGCCCATTTGTTATACCTCAATCTGAAATAAACACATTCTAAATGTTATTAATGTAGTGTGTTTTTATTCTAAGGAAATGTAGCCTCTCTGAGTGAGGTGAGGTGTTAAAAGCACTTGTTTAGTGGGGCCCTCAGTCTGGCCCAGGCTGGAGCCCCTTTCCCCATTTTCAGTGGAAGAACATTAACAAACAGAAATGCATGTGTCATCCATTCGCAGCGATGTATTTTGAATTGTGCACGATTGTTTTTTATAGTAAGAAGTGTAACATTATGTTTATACAGGAAAAGGTGAATAAAACAACCAGGCCTGGCACTTCAACTGTTCCTGTTCTTAAGCAAAGTACTAAAGTGAGTCCGAAGGCACATTTAAGCGAGACGAGTGCAGATCCAATCTGTCGCTTGACGTTGGAGTTTTTGGCTTAACACTTGGTCTGCTCTAGGCTGCTGGGCGTTGTTTTTATGCCCTCATAGGTCAAGTTCATTTTATTCTTCTACTTTGTTTGATTGTTCAGACAAGGTGCAGCTAAACTCTAATGCGCCTGTTGACTACAGATGTAGCCTTCAACTATTTCTGACCCAGAAGTAGAACTTGATGGACACGTTCTATTATGTGAGGCTCAGGCAGCAGCCACAGGGCAGAAATAATGGCAACGTTTGTGTTTTTTGGAAGCGTTTGTGGATGGAGGCTGGTTTAGTCATGGCACAACTTGGTTTGGCAAGCTGCAAAGACAGATGAGTTGACACGCTAATAATCATTTCAAAATAATGAACAATTATCTACAAATGCAGGTAAAACAGTGTTTGAGCCCAGGGAAAGAGCAGAATCAGAGGGTGGTCTCCTGAGCTCACACACTAACACAATGTAATTATGTCTAGAATTAAAATAAAGATGCAATCCATAGACTTAAACAGATTCAAACTATAAATCATACTAAACCAGTTGTATGCTAAATTAAATTTATCAGGTGAAATACCAGACCCACTATTAATGTGGCGTACCATTTCCTCTAAAGTTGAACAATTATACATAGTTTCATGTTTATGAAGTACATACTGGATATAACCATTTATTTATCATCAATAAAGGGAATATTTTATTGGCAGATAATTAATGCAGTGAAGGAAAAAAACAAAAAGGCCTTCCAACCATAACGATTACAACACCTCGAAGAGGATGTAGTGTATTAGTGAGCTTCTCTGTAGGGCCCACCGTGTAGGGCCCACAGTGTAGGAGGGCCCACAGTGTAGGGCCCACAGTGTAGGAGGGCCCACAGTGTAGGAGGGCCCACAGTGTAGGAGGGCCCACAGTGTAGGAGGGCCCACAGTGTAGGGCCCACAGTGTAGGAGGGCCCACAGTGTAGGGCCCACAGTGTAGGAGGGCCCACAGTGTAGGAGGGCCCACAGTGTAGGGCCCACAGTGTAGGGCTCTTGTACTTGAGCTGAAGTGAAACAGAGATGAAATGGCACTGTAGGGGGCGCTGTTACCCTCACGCACTGGGAGTAGGACGTTTGTCAGGAAAACGCCGCGCTATTTGCCATTTTTGGACAAATCTTCACGTTAAAGGCAAAAACTAACAAACCTTTTGAATGTTATGGTCGTGAACGTGACGGTCGAAGAGGCCGGATGTGACGTCAACATCATTAGCACATCCACGTTTCAGTCTATTTTTCCCATGTAGCTCGCGGCTAACGCTTGAAGCTAAGGCTAATAGCTTCTGTGTGTGGTACTACTGTCTTACCGTGTTTTACCCACAAACAATGAGTAAGTACTTTAATGTTTATGTTTATTCTTTGTTTATTTAATATGGGACAGTTCACATTACTCAACATAAATATAAATATGCCAGAGTTAGCTATGCTGGCTAATTGTCATCTGCAATTAGCCTGATTTAGTGATTTGAAGAGGTATATGTTGCCAACAGACTTGACCTTTACTACCAAAGAATAAACGAGAGGACTTTGTATAATCAGGCCCATTGTTATGCACGCATATTTTATTATGTTAACAGCATTGTGAGGCCACGCTACGGTGACCGGAAGTCCCAATTTACCCGGGACAGTCCCAGTTTTGAGCCCTGTGTCCCATGTCCCAGCAGATGGATCCAAAACCATTGATTTGTCCCAGTTTTATTCAAGACAAGTCCCAGTTTTGACCGTTTTGAGACCTGCCAACAGTAAAGAAGGGACTACATTGTTGTTTCTTTAGCCAAACTAGAGAAAATCTGGCTTGAGAATGACAAAAACACAAAAGATGCACTTATTTCCACTGATAAAAGTCTTGCAGATCATACACTGACTCTCAAGTGAGCCGTGAAAGAGGTACGAATGATCTGAGTGCATCAAAATGTACTTAATTACCTGCGTTTTTCACTCCTTTATTATTACTTCCCAGTTTTTCAATTTGAAAATCTGGTCACAACTGAACTACTGGTCACAATTGAACTTAGTCCCTATGAAATGTGTGCTTCATCACTCCCTTTCTGCTCAGGTGGCGAACACGCACGGCTTCAGGAAGAGCTGGAGAAGCTAAAACGACAAATGAAACTCAAAATCGAGCGGAAGGAGAAGGAGCTGGAGGAGGCGAGGGCGAGATCCGACGCCTTCTGTTCCTCCGCGGACACCGCACTCGAACTCAACCAAACCATATTCAACCAGATGATGGCGCTGATGAAGGAAAGGTCGTCCTCGATGATGCAGCTGACCATCCAAAACCATCCAACACAGCGTGCAGACGAGCTACTGGGTGCACTTGGTATTTCCACGTCTCATTACATCGCCTTTTTAACCGTTTTACCCGTTTTACCCCTGGTTTTTGAATACATCTCATCAAAAATGTCAGTGGTTATTTAGTTTGTAGGAGTGACATGGCAACAGGATTGTAATAACCAAAGGGGGCACTTCGTTTGATTCATTTTTATATATATGAATTGGTTTTCCTGATACTTGGACACAGTAGATCACACATTGGAATATATTAACCTAATTAAAACAAATAAAAAATAAAAATACTGGTAAAGTAGCAAAAATGACAAAAATATGGGCATGTTTAAGTAGAATAGAATACAAATTTAAATATATCAACTCTATATGATCATATAGAGTTATATTTCGTCAATTCAACTGTAAAACTGGGATGGTGTTATGGTTAAATGAAGTTTTTTTTTGTGTAATGGTAAGTATAGTATATTAAAGGTAACTTTTTTGCCACCCGCTTGTCTCCATGGAGATGTCATTGCTGTCCCTGGAATGTTCCGCTGTATAACATTAAACTTATTCATCTTGTATTTAATCGACTACTAGGTTTTTTTTTTACTGCAAAAAAGGTGGATTTACAGAGTATTTACCCTTAAACCTTTAAGTCAAAGCAATAATGTCTCCTTGGAAACAACCAGAAATGTTGCATAGTGCACGCCTTAAAAAATATTAAAGAAAGGGAGAAATAAGAATGATCTCTATGACCCAAACATGTCGTCGTCTTTTTAAATGATGTCAGAGCTCCATGTAGATTTCTCCTCGTTTCTTGTAACATTTCTTGTAACTCACTCGCCTCTAAATAAAATATGTATCGTGTCCCTCTTTCTCCAGGACCGCATCGATGAAGACATAGACAACTTGCAAATGTCCCAACGCGAATCGCTCCTGAAAACCCAGGACGCCTACGAGTTCCTCCTCAAGCACAACTGTCTCCTGGAGATTCCCCGTCTCCCCGAGCCCCGGTTCACCGCCCACCACTGGGTGCTCTTCAAGAACTTCTCGATGGACGTCTCCCAGTTCCCCATGTGCGTCACGCTCTAATCGGTCTTCAACGACTCCAGGAGGAAGCACACCTTCTACACCGAGGACCGGAAGAAGGTCAGAGACGCCGCGTACCTCTGGAGCGTCACGTGGGACCAGAACACCGCCCACAGGAACGTCTCGCTGAAGCCGACGGACGAAGGGAACGAATGTGCCACGTTCGCGTCCAGACCGAGGGCCTACCCGGACCACCCGGAACGCTTTACAGGCCGCGTCCAAATCCTCAGCAATGAGCCGCTCACCGGGCGCTGCTACTTCGAGGTGTGTCCGTCCGGAGGCTGCTTCGTGGGACTCACCTACAGAAGCATCGAGAGGAAGGGCACGAGTAACCGGAGCGTCCTGGGGTTGTACGACATGTCCTGGGCGTGTTTCGGAGGGGGTTACAGGTCTCTCTCTGCCCCCGAGAGGTCATGGCTGCTCGTCCCAAACAAGGACACTAACAGAGTGGCAGTCGACCTCGACCACGACAGAGGCGTTCTCACGTTTTATTCTGTCGTCAATGATAAGTTGTTCGCTCTGAATAAGGTCGAGACCAAGTTTACAGAGCCGCTGTGTTTTGGGGCCGTGTTCTTGTATCAGGGAGACCAAGTGGTGAGTCTCGCTCATGTGGAGAGTGAGGAGAGTGAGGAGAGTGGGGAGAGTGAGGAGAGTGAGGAGAGTAAGGAGAGTGAGGAGAGTGAGGAGAGTGAGGAGAGTGAGGAGAGTGAGGAGAGTGGGGAGAGTGAGGAGAGTAAGGAGAGTGAGGAGAGTGAGGAGAGTGAGGAGAGAGAGGAGAGTGAGGAGAGTGAGGAGAGTGAGGAGAGTGAGGAGAGAGAGGAGAGTGAGGAGAGTGAGGAGAGTGAGGAGAGTGAGGAGAGTGAGGAGAGTGAGGAGAGTGAGGAGAGTGAGGAGAGAGAGGAGAGTGAGGAGAGTAAGGAGAGTGAGGAGAGTGAGGAGAGTGAGTAAAGTGAGGAGAGTGGAGAGTGAGGAGAGTGGGGAGAGTGAGGAGAGTGAGGAGAGTGAGGAGAGTAAGGAGAGTGAGGAGAGTGAGTAAAGTGAGGAGAGTGGGGAGAGTGAGGAGAGTGAGGAGAGTGAGGAGAGTGAGGAGAGTAAGGAGAGTGAGGAGAGTGAGGAGAGTGAGGAGAGAGAGGAGAGTAAGGAGAGTGAGGAGAGTGAGGAGAGTGAGGAGAGAGAGGAGAGTGAGGAGAGAGAGGAGAGTGAGGAGAGTGAGGAGAGTGAGGAGAGTGAGGAGAGTGAGGAGAGTGAGGAGAGTGGGGAGAGTGAGGAGAGTGAGGAGAGTGAGGAGAGTGAGGAGAGTGAGGAGAGTGAGGAGAGTGGGGAGAGTGAGGAGAGTGAGGAGAGTGAGGAGAGTGAGGAGAGAGAGGAGAGTGAGGAGAGTAAGGAGAGTGAGGAGAGTGAGGAGAGTGAGTAAAGTGAGGAGAGTGGAGAGTGAGGAGAGTGAGGAGAGTAAGGAGAGTGAGGAGAGTGAGGAGAGTGAGGAGAGAGAGGAGAGTAAGGAGAGTGAGGAGAGTGAGGAGAGTGAGGAGAGAGAGGAGAGTGAGGAGAGTGAGGAGAGTGAGTAAAGTGAGGAGAGTGGGGAGAGTGAGGAGAGTGAGGAGAGTAAGGAGAGTGAGGAGAGTGGGGAGAGTGAGGAGAGAGAGGAGAGTAAGGAGAGTGAGGAGAGTGAGTAAAGTGAGGAGAGTGGGGAGAGTGAGGAGAGAGAGTAGTTTTTATTCATCTGCCTGTATTTCGCTTCATGAGTCGGGCTGCATAATCTGTTAAACATGTTCTTTATGCTGTTTTGCTGTTGTCATATTTGAAATATTTTGTTATGTTCTATTATTGGTTTTAGACTTTTTGGATTACAGTGTTTTCTTGTTGCCATTTCGAACAGTGTTGAATTACAGACTGTTGTCTTGCTTGTTCTCATTTTTAAACATTGTGATATTCAATAAAACTGAACTAATTTACATTTTCATTGTCAAGTCTAATTGGACAGTATGATATATATATGTGATATATCCCTAACATAACAGTATTTAAATACTTTGACAGGATAAACGATGTGTCTGATCTACACAGGGCGTGACTACAGTAACTCACTGGTCACATGACTGTAGGTCACATGACGTACATGTGGAACATGCAGCTCCACAGTTCTTCCACAAGGAGGCAGAAGTTGAACATCAGATTGAAGTATTATATTTTAAGATGTGGAGAAAGTGTTTGTTTAGTGTGTTGGGTTTATACCCAGGTAAGTCCTGGTTCAGTTCTAGTGTTAGTGCTAAATTACGATCAAGTTCTCATTTTAGTCCCGGTTTAAAACTGAATTAATCTAGTTAAAGTAAAAACGTAACCTCAGGCACACACCACTTTGCATTTGTAAATTGGGCCATAAAAAGCCAGTAAAGCATGACTAATATAATATGACACTTGTTATCTGTGCGTATAGGGAGGGTCCCACGTTAATGATCCCATCATGATAAAGTCAGGAGTAACAAAAGGCATGAATGCTTTTGGCTGTGGTCCCAGAGAACTTTGGCCCTGGTGGTTCACATGTTGTAGTAATGACAGATGTGGCCCATATACTGACAGACTGAGGACGTGTGTGAGAGAAATGACGACACACTGCACCGCTTTGACCCAGAGCCAGGCCTGGATTACATCAGCAGAACATGGCACTCCTTTGGGCAACGCTGTACTTTCCTTTGGATGTCATTTGTATTCATTTATTGCTCAGTCGATACGTGCGGTATAAGCCGCACTTCTAGTACAAAGACTTTAGTTCCTTTTGAACGTTGCATTTGTTGTCTTTATACATTCACGGTCAAACTGTTATAAATACAAATGATATATTTCTGAGATGGTGTGGTCAGCAGTGGCTCAGGAGGTTAAGCAAACACCAGGTTCAAGGTCTGATTCCCTCTTGTACCTTTAACAAGACTAATCAAGATTCTCAAATGTGTTCTGCAGAACTCTCATGTTATAGGAAGAAAAACAAGATGAAACATATGATTTGACTTTTCAAGATTTGTGACTGAAAAGTGTGCTTGAAAAGGGCCAATGGCACAGATTGGCAGCCTCGGTTCAGCCCCAGGGCAGCTGTGGCTACATCATGAACTGAATTAATGATGACTACAGTGTGCTTGGCCAGTGGTGCAGTGGATAAGAGTGTTGCACATGTGTGGTTGCTTTCACTGCAGCATCAGGAGTTTGATTCCAACCTGTGACATTTGCCAAATGTCTATTCCCTCTCTCCCCAATTCACATGTGAGCAGTCTGGTCTCATTAAGCCGGGACAGAAAGATCTCCAATAAAACAGGAAAAAAGAATGAGATTATTACTATATTATACTATATTATTATTACTATTGCAACTATTATAATTGGTCCAGAATGTTTATAGTACACCATCATTTACTGAAACGTTTGTTTGTTTTCAAATGATGTTCGCGAGGAGTGATTATTAGGTTAATTATCGGTGTAATCCCTCATTCGTTCAGGAGTGTTCCATTGTAGAAAAAGATTCAGTTGTTTCATCTGGACTCAAAACGTTTCGACCCAGATTGAGAATGACTCTCGGATGAGTGTTGAAACGTTTCGTTTTCCTAAAAAACGTTGTCCAGATGATACAACTGAATCTTTTTCTACATCAGGTCAATTGATAATCATGATTATTCAGGTCACCATATAATTGTAAGACCAAAAAATAGTAAAATAGTAATAGGGACAATTCTAGAAGCAAAATAAGTATATTTAGTACAATATAGAGCCCAAAAATAGGTTGTTTTTTGTCACATTTAACTTTATTTTGTATTTCTGAAAGTTACATTTTGTAACGCTGGTCACAAACTTGAGGAATAAATAACATGGGAATGAAAGAAAATGTCACTGTTGTTTAGTCACAGTCGCTAAGCTACTGTACGCTGAAGTTGTGGTTGTAGTAATAGTAGAAGTAACATGAGAAGTCCTTTGTTGTCTGCAGTGTGGCCCCGGTCTGGTCGCCATCACAACAGCAGCCTTCTGGCACGTTTCCTGTGTGTGTGTGTGTGTGTGTGTGTGTGTGTGTCTGTGTGTGTGTCTCTGTGTGTGTGTGAGTGTGTGTGTGTGTGTTTGTGTATGTCTCTCTGTGTGTGTGTGTGTGTGTGTGTGTGTGTCTCTGTGTGTGTCTCTGTGTGTGTGTGTGTGTGACTCACTGTGTGTGTGTGTGTGTCTCTGTGTGTGTGTCTCTGTGTGTGTCTCTGTGTGTGTGTCTCTGTGTGTGTCTCTGTGTGTGTCTCTGTGTGTGTGTGTGTGTGTGTGTGACTCACTGTGTGTGTGTGTGTGTGTGTCTCTGTGTGTGTGTCTCTGTGTGTGTCTCTGTGTGTGTGTGTGTGTGACTCACTGCAGCTCTGACTCACCCTCCTGCTCCCTGGACACGCCCCTCACTCGATGACATCACAAACGCACAGTTTCCTGTCACAACATCTCGGGTGTTTACGTAGCAGTGTAAAAGGCCCATCAATGAAGTATTGTTTAATCCCAGCTGTAAAAAGAGTTTCCGAGTCGGCACTTATGCGAGGTGTGGCCCGTAAAGACGAGATGTTCAGGGAAACAGAGAGTTCAAAAGGGTTTATACATTTTTATCAATAGAATATGTGATTGATTTGTGGATTTTGTCACCGCCGTCTATGAAAATGTAGCTTAGTTGTTTAGTTTGAAGTTTTTAATCTTGATTTGAGCAGTTTTTGCTATTAAACTGTTTACGGTTTGACCTGAATTATATGAATTTTAGAATATGTTTTTATTTCTGTCTTCTGTGCAGTAAGAAACCTTTTTTTAAAGTAAATCAGTGATAACTAATGAGTCTCCGGCGAGTGTCATGCTTGTCTCAGGTTATTGTGGTGCAGATTTCTGTACATGTTTCACCCTGTCATCTGTTTTGACATGGACTATATTTTTCTACTAATCCGAATTGTACTTTATATAATGTAAATGTAAGTTTTGTCTGTTGCTGGCATTTTACACCTTGCCTGGGACTACGGTTGGAAACTAGCTAAACTACAGCTAACACTGGCACGTTCACAGAAATGTTGATTAATATGCACTGTCCCAGTTCAAATAAATGAATAAAATGAATAAAATGAATAAAATGAATAAAATGAATAAAATGAATAAAATGAATAAAATGAATAAAATGAATACAATAAATACAATAAAAGAAATGAAATAAATAGATACAATAAACCAGAGTAAGGAGTAATTATATTTTCCATAAAAAAAAAAAAAAAAAGACAATGTTATATCACGAATATAAGAAGGTTTTTTGGGGGGGTTTCTAATGTATCTAAAAGTATCATTGGCTGTGGCTTCAGCCTTCACCTTTTCGGTTAATTTTAGTTCATGTAAAGAAATGTATACATCGTGTACTCATTTACCAAAATAAACCCATAAATAGCCATAAAAAGTGTCAATATTGTAATTTTCCAGTCTAAATCCAAACCAGCTCTGGCCATGTGTCCTGTGAGCGGCGGTTTCCTTGTATAAACTCCAAACCACAAGGGCACGTCGAACAGCCTCATTTTAATTGGATGGAAACAGTTGCTCACCTTCCTTTGCCCCTTAGTAACCTGCTCCGTTTATGGTCAAGTGGAGTGTTTAATACCCGACTCATATCGCAGAAGACATGTTGGATTCAGAGACGGTTTGGACGTGCACAGAGGAGAAATATTAAAGAGAATGACTCAGAGGTTAAAGCTGACACTCAGGAGGAGATTTATGGTTAGTTAAAGTTTCGTTTTTATGAAAGAAGAGGATTTCGTCACTACATATTCAGAATTTACTGGGTGATCCAGATTACTGCG